>NW_026970184.1:300000-410220 GCF_028390025.1 Pseudophryne corroboree | reverse complement strand
ATTGCTAAGTAAATGCTAGTATAATCAAAATAAATTAATTAAATTAAAATCTCTTACTTATGTCTCTCGTTTTATCAACGAGATATACCAAAAGTTAACTGATTACTTTGTAATTGATTATCAATAATTACACTTATAAAGGACATTCTACGAACGCTGCTGCCGCCAATGGGTAAAATTGCAGGCGCAAAGGAGAATTATGCCATTCTTTGTCAGCCCAATCCTGCTGCTGATGCTACTCTTCTAAATGCTGTAAATGTGTGGACTACAGGCAACCCTCACTATGTTATATATGTAAGATATCCGAACTTAATTTTTTCATGTAGGAGGTCATTAGGTAGATAAACATTGATTGGGCTACTAAAAGTCAACATTTATTATGTAGACATGGTCATTAGATTGACATGAGAAATAAGTAGACCTGAGTCCAACCTTCTTAATTTAATTAGTTATTTTTCTTCCTATTTAAGGATCAACTTGGACAACAATTGGGAATGGGAACCTGCAAATAATACAGCGGTAGCTGAGCTAGGCACCTTACACAACACATCACTTAACGAGGAATGTGAGAACAAAAACAGAATTAAAAACCCATGTTGAAATTTTTTACTATATAACTAAGTACCGACAACCCTTCTCCATACACTTATGTCTTGTCACTATTCATCCACGCAAGGCCGACCAGTAATGATTTTTAACTGTCACCCCCTTACCGGCCACACAGATAAGTGTTAGAGCTTTGTATTAGACTCACCTTTTTTTTTTACAGATTTTTAGTCAAATATTTCCACAGTGTGTTGTAAATTGCTACCTACTTTCCTGAGTTAGCGTTGAACCTAAAAACATACACACATGCTATCTAGCATCTTATTCTAATTTTATAAACATGCCCTCCTACTGTAAAATAATATTGTGCTAGCTATAATGTTTTACCCTATGTTGTAGAAATAAATCAAAAATTGGATTAGAAGCTATATTATTGAGCCAAAAAGGCTTTTTTTCTGTTGTAATAAAATAATAATAATAAATATAATAAAATATTATATGTATTAAAAAATATTAGTAAAAAAATATAAGTAAATACATTTTTGAGGTATGCTTTACACAGTTTTATAATGCTAGAAATATTGTAATGTCTATCAAATATTATGTATTTATATGTATGCAATGTTAAATATACCTATTATTTATTTCAGGTTCCTTTACAACAATTTCAAGGAAAGTTTCTTTTTCTGAAACAAAAACAGTTATGACAGACAATTTTCCTCCAACTGCGGATGAACCATCAGTGATGCCACATATTTTAACATTGGACAATCCTTCCATGGTGGACGAACCATCAATGCTGCATCATGATGCAACAGCGGACCATGCTACCATGTTGGACCAACCATCAATGCTGCAACATACTTCGACAGTGGATGATACTTCCTTTGTGGCCGAACCATCAATGCTGAAACATTCGGCAAGAGTGGATGATCATTCCACGGCGGACCAAACATCAATGATGCAAGAATATTCTTCTGTGGTTCAAAGTTCCACTACGGTAGAGACTTCCACGGTAAATGAAACATCCATGAGGCAAGAACAATCAACAATGGATGATCCTTTCATGGAGGAAGAAAATTCAACCATGCTAAACCCTTTAATGTTAGATAAAGGTATTTATTTTGATCAATATAATTAAAATGTACTATCATTGATATTCAATATGGTTAAAAACTATGTTTAAGATTAATGGTATTTATCTATTATGTTTTAAGCCATAGAAAGCAACATGGTGACTGCCACACAGACACAGGATAACATTAATGAGGAGCCTGTATTGCACAGCCAGAAAAGTAATATTGATACAGAAGATACCAACCAGGTGGAATTGAATGCAGAGACTGCACATTCTAGTGTAATTGACCATGGTCTTCAAGACCAATTCCTGGACTCTACAAATCAAGGTAAATTTTTTTAATGTATAAAACATAGATTTTAATGAGATCCACTATCATTAATAGATACTGGTTTTTTTATAACTTGATTTTTTGGTTCTTCTAACTATACTTAATAAATTGTCTGTAAATTGATGTATTAACTGTACCTAGAACTTTTTATACACACAGAATGTGACGTTAGCAGATCACAAACCATTAGCCAACAGGATTCTTTAAAGGAAACCATGCAGCTAATTGAGAGGAATAGAAATGAAGAAATGAAAAAAATTGAACATCAAATAAATCAGCTGAATAATAATATACAGATTCTCAACACAACACAAAGACAACAGAATCAAGCACTTGTCACTCTTGCAAATTTTTACGATCATCTTGTTTCATCACAGAATGTGGCAGCAATCAACTACCAACAGATGCAGCACAGTATAAATCAAATGCTAGCATGGCAGTATGAGACTATTACCATCACACGCATGATTTCCACTTTCATGCAACTGTTGACAGAAGAAAGACAAAGAATGTCCAGATCAGATAATCCTTCTTGTATATCCAATGCTACAGCAGGAACCTTTGTATCCAGCTGTACACGTGGAGACTATGTAACAAGCTCTACACACAGAGAGTATGCAACGAGCGCTGCACCTGGAACCTATCTATACACCACTTTACCAGGAGAATCTGTATCCACCCCTGCAGCAGGAACAGATGTATCCACCACTTTACCAGGACCCTATGTATCCACCACTGCAACAGTAACCTATGTATCCACCACTTTACCAGTATACTCTGTATCCACTGCTGCAGCAAGTACCAATGTTTCCACCACTTTAACAGGACCATATGCATCCTACACTTTACCAGGACCCTATGTATCCACCACTGCAGCAGGACCCTATCTATCCACTACTTTAACAGGACCCTATGTATCCTCGACATTATCAGAACCCTATGTATCCATCCCTGCACCAAGACCCTATGTATCCACTACTTTAACAGGACCCTATGTATCCTCGACATTATCAGGACCCTATGTATCCATACGTGAAACAGGACCCTGTGTATCCTCCACTTTTGCAGGACCCTATGCATCCATCCCTGCACCAAGACCCTATGTATCCACCACTGCAACAGAACCCTATGTATGCACGACTGTAACAGGACACTATGTATCCTCAACTTTAGCAGAACCCTATGTATCCATCCCTGCATCAAGACCCTATGTATCCACTACTTTTACAGGACCCTATGTATCCTCCACTTCAGCAGGACCCTATGTATCCACCACTGCAACAGAACCCTCTGTATCCACGACTATAACAGGACACTATGTATCCTCAATTTTAGCAGAACCCTATGTATCCATCCCTGCATCAAGACCCTATGTATCCACTACTTTTACAGGACCCTATGTATCCTCCACTTCAGCAGGACCCTATGTATCCACCACTGCAACAGAACCCTCTGTATCCACGACTGTAACAGGACACTATGTATCCTCAATTTTAGCAGAACCCTATGTATCCATCCCTGCATCAAGACCCTATGTATCCACTACTTTTACAGGACCCTATGTATCCTCCACTTTATCAGGACCCTATGTATACAACAACTTACATGGAGACTATGTATCCACTGCTTATAGAGGCCTCAATGTATCCACCACTGCACCAGGGCCCTATTTATTGAAGCCAAAACCAGGACACTCAGAATCCACTACTGGACAAATTGCCTCAGAATCCACCGCTGACTCAGGACCCTCAGAATCCACCGCTGCAACAGGAAAGTATAAATCCACCGCTGCACCTGTACCCTCTGAATACAGCCCTGAAAACACAAATTTGAGAAGCATAGCTGTAGCATCAGAAGTGCATTCAAGATTGCAATTGGCTTATCGACCTAGCTCAAGCTATGATGAGAATATGGATCTTCGAGTCAGATTAGAGCGTGCAAATATTCAAATTCAACATTGGAAGAGACAGGAAGCTAACGATGAGGATGAAGCTTAAATATTAAAGGTAATTAATAAATGTATATAGATTGCATTATCAGATAACTAAATATGGTGAGACATATGTGCTATGCTTTTTTTGAAAAACGTAACATAAAAAATGTGTTTCCTCAAGATAACAAATGTGCCCTACTCAACGATCATCATCCTGCACTTAAAAAATCCTACATATAACACTAACATTTATTATTTTTAATTAGTTTTAGCCATAGGCTTCTTATTCAAATTGTGAGTTTGAATCACCAAACTCAATAGGAAACTAAGTTAATCCTACATTGATTTTCTATTGTAATTTTGTGTATGGTTTGTAAATTTTTCAAAAAAAAAACATCATTTGATTTACTTTGGATACAGTCTTAGCAGAGTGTTATAGGCTACAAGTTTAGACATCACAAGAGTGGAGTATAAGCAAAATGCTGGCATGTAGCATACAAATATCTTTGTTTTATGTAGAGGACCAGAGCTCTGGAAACACACATGTAGACAAAGTTGCCTGAAATATAAAAGGAAAACAAATAAAAAAAGAGTAAAGACATAAGGAAGAAGAGTGTTAAACAGGATATAATAAACTTTTAAATATATGTAGATATTTTCAAGTTATTTGGACAGAAATCTGTCCCTGAAGAAGGGGATTTTTAACAAAACATGTAGGCAATAAAGGGACACTTTTTGCATCATTGAATACGGCAGTGTGAGTGCAGCCGATTACCTTTCATCTACATAGTCATCTTATGCCAAGCTGACGAGGAGGTCACTGCAGCATATTGTATTTATTGTTTGGAGCACAGTACAAACTGACACTATATATATATATATATATATATATATATATATATATATATATATACATACATCAAACATCGGCACCGCAGACTAATAAATTAAACTCAGACATACGGCATTGCTTTGTCCAAGAAATGCATTCTTTCAGAATGTATTTTATTAGTCAGTAGTGCTTCCATTGAATGGTGATTTTTGCAATATTTTGGGGTTGTTTGGACATGATAATTTTGTCTGTGCCGTGAAACATAATTTATGATGGAACCCATTACTATAGTGCTTGTATATCTTTAACTTAACCATTGCTAATACAAATGATGGAAAAATCTTCGGTGCACTACTGATCTAGAGTCACAATGAGAAATATATATTGTAATATTTTATTATAATTAGGGTTGTTACCTTTAAACCTTGCATTTCTTTTAAAATGAAGACTACAGTTAAAGATAAGGTGGACAAAAGTATGGAAATTAACTTTCAAGAACTTACCTGTTTTACTTCATTTTTAGATATGTCACAAACGGTCTTGCGAGCCAGGGTGAAGGAACTGAAGACAGAGGGATACAGAGTCATCCATGTGTCCTGTTTGAAAAGACAAATCGATAATAGGAATATACTTTCTGAGATACTTCAAGTCGTGCATTCCTGAAAATGTTCTAAATTTATTTTGTTTTGTTTTGGTTTGTTCATGTTGGTGGGGTTCACATACTAATATGTTCAAGATAAAAATAGAGAAAATATATGTACAGACACATATTCCATATTACAGTGATTGTTCATGCATATATATATAATTTATATTCTAATAATATCCCAAAAAAATTATTGCAAGTTTTGTATTGTTAATAATTTGCATTTGCTTAACAATGCATTTATATATTCAAAAAATATATACAAAAGATTTGCGCTCTAAAATACACACACTATATGTAGTTGGATTCAGGCGGCTGCTCACCAGTTGTGGGCGGGCTGCCCCAACAATGGATCAAAGTGAGTGTGAAAAAAGAAAGAGTGGGAGCGCAGAATGAATCCAATATATTGTTTTATTTAAAATATTAATATGTCATCCACATAAAAATGCAGTACATGAACTAGCCTCAGAAAAAACAATTGATATTATATAAATGTAAACGAGACTGCCATATCTCCTGAACAAATATGAATAAAAAACCTTTAATAAACCCTAGTTAGGGCTGCATTAATGCTTCATGAAAATCAGCCGTGCGTCCACGAGCTGAAATGATTGTAAAAAGGAGACTGCTAAAAAGTGCCTCTGTTATAAGTCACTGTCCTCCTTATACACAATAGAATCTCATTGGTAGAGAGTGTCCCAGTACTGGACTTGCGGACAACCGTGCTGTAGTATTCTGTGGCAAATGGATAGTGATGGTCAAATTCTATTTGTGGTATATCACCTGATGTAGAAGCCTCTCCGTCAAAGGCGCTGTACTGAGCCGGGTTTGCTGGGGCTCTGTGCAGTGAACGTACAGCTGGTCTCGTCACCGGTGTACCATCCAGATGAACACGGTAGTTTAATTCTGCTGAAGGATGCTGTACCAGTCTGGATATGCAACAGTGTAAAAATACTGGAGCAGCAGATTCTCCGTCCGCTGGTGTAAAAATCCGTATTAATTGCGGCTACGGTCCACTCGATGCATGCGGCTCACAGGGTGTCAGGAGAATATAGCAGTCCAAATGAGGTCCTTCAAAGGAGTACCTTTGAAATGAAATAAAATTCATTTCCTTCTGATGAAACGGCCAGCGTTGTGGGACGAGAAACGCGTTAAGGTACTCCTTTGAAGTACCTCATTTGGACTGCTATATTCTCTTAACACCCTGTGACCCGCATGCATCCAGTGGACCGTAGCCGCAATTAATACAGATTTTTCCACCAGCGGACGGAGAATCTGCTGCTCCAGTATTTTTACACTGTTGCATATCCAGACTGGTACAGCATCCTTCAGCAGAATTAAACTACCGTGTTCATCTGGATGGTACACCGGTGACGAGACCAGCTGTACGTTCACTGCACAGAGCCCCAGCAAACCCGGCTCAGTACAGCGCCTTTGACGGAGAGGCTTCTACATCAGGTGATATACCACAAATAGAATTTGACCATCACTATCCATTTGCCACATAATACTACAGCACGGTTGTCCGCAAGTCCAGTACTGGGACACTCTCTACCAATGAGATTCTATTGTGTATAAGGAGGACAGTGACTTATAACAGAGGCACTTTTTAGCAGTCTCCTTTTTACAATCATTTCAGCTCGTGGACGCACGGCTGATTTTCATGAAGCATTAATGCAGCCCTAACTAGGGTTTATTAAAGGATTTTTATTCATATTTGTTCAGGAGATATGGCAGTCTCGTTTACATTTATATAATATCAATTGTTTTTTCTTAGGCTAGTTCATGTACTGCATTTTTATGTGGATGACATATTAATATTTTAAATAAAATAATATATTGGATTCATTCTGCGCTCCCACTATTTATATATTCTAATTGTATTTGCAATAATATTTGAATAGATTACCAATCGGAACATATTTGTGTGTTTAATGTACACATTACACAAATTTGCTTCCAAACTCGCAAAATAGTAAATTTTTAATATTGATATATAAAAAATTGGAATTGGAAATTAAAATTATGAAGGTAAGGATGGGATCAGATTAGCAAATATATATGGTTCTTTGATGGCGTAAACCATCTAGCCAATTGACGCTATCATCATTTCCCATGTTTCCCTCAAAGACATACACGCGTATGTATTTCCCACATATTGCGTCATTTAAGTTTTAGGGTGCTGTAAGTATGAGGAATAATAATAAAAACAATAAGCTAACATAGTATTTTCAATGAATAAAACTTTTATTTTCTAAAGGGTGAACTTTGAACAGGTTAACATATTATAACTGGTAATAGATTTATAAATAAATCTTGAAAAAAATATATTGTATATGTTTCTATAATAAAGATTAATAAGAATAATATCACCGCATCAGATTATGTTATGTAGGATCAAGATGGTTTTCATATTCTTTGTTGTGGATTCATTGTGGATCAAGTTTCTTTTCCTGTATTGAAAAAAAAATAGTCATACACTGTGTGCACAAACAATGATGATTCAATAAAAAAATTTAAAAAAGGAATTTTTTTTACGTGTTTTCTATATAATAATATAAAAACAAAAAAAAAATTTTTTTTCATATTTGTTAATCTAAGAGTAATTTTTTTTTAGTTTACATTAAGGGTAAAAATCTGTCAACTTTAATACCCAAACATTGAGAGATATTACACAGTTTTATTAGTATTGTATAATTTTATTATTGTACTATATTTTGGTAAATATACACAGTTTCTGAAGAAGATGTGGAAATACTATTGCCATCCTAATCTGACAGTGTTTATATTAATGATGGATAAAAATTAAGAACATTTGATTTTGGTTATTGTTTAAAATAATTCAATAGGAAAATGTTAAATATATTGCTGTCATAACAATATAGTTAAATATGATATTTTTTCAAATAAATATATTCAGTTGAATAATATTTTATTGTTATGTAATATTAACAATAGAGAGTGGATCCATACTAGGCATTTCCAAAGTTAGAGATATGGTCCTGTGTAGTAATATATATATTAGTGTATAGGTAAAGCAAATATGTTCATTTTAGATATGTTAATATTTTTAAAGGTACATGATTCCAGGATTCATGTTAGAAGTACAATTTAGTTTAGAATTATAATTAAATAAAAAAAAAGGAATGAATCTAAAAATGAAGATATGGATATCAGACATTTCAAAGGTCATAACAGTTAACAAGATTATGTAAGAAATAAATTAAAAATATTATTTAATGTATGTAATATGTTTTGTTAAGAGCTGATTAAAGTACGTAAACAGGCTAAATATAAAAATGATAAAAACTGTTTCAATAGGTATAGTTACCGCAAAACCAAATAATGAGGAGTCCTAATCAGCGGATTGCAGTTGATTGGAAGGGCAAACAAGATAACTAGTTTAGGTGAAAAAAAAATATAATTAACAATGTCAAGATTAAACTATTACATTAGAACAGATGATTAAGGTACATAAATAGAAGACAAATTATCTACATCAAATTGTTTTAAAATGCATATTACCTGGAAAGTAATAAGGAGAAAAAATCTTCTTTGGCTTGCAGATGATGATTGGGAGGTCAGAACAGTAAACTAATTTAAAAAAATTGAGTAAATATATTAGCAATGCAGAAAAGTTAGCAAATGTTTAGAATAGTTGATATGCACTTTGAAATTGTATACAATTTAGAGAGCAATATTAAGGGGGGTACTCATGGAGAGATCCATGGCTAAAATCTAATCAATCTGACTAGATTGATTAGATTTTCTGCACATATCACTCGTGTGTAGCCCCCTCTGCGATAGCGATGCGCGGTGACGAACATCGCTATCGCTGCTGCTAGATTGAGCCTGCATGCAGACCATTACAGTTACATCAATTTAGAGTTAGTGTCTACTATACTATATTGACATTTGTGTGCTAATAAATTCTTTATAATTTAAAAAAATAATCAAATTTAAGGGAAGGGGGTATTGCTTGTTTGAGAAATGAGGTGTAACAATGTAAGATTGTTATTAACCAATCATAATATTTAGTATGTTACATGCACAAGAAAACATTAATAATTTAATTAATACCTATCACTGTTTTGCATTTTTACAGTTTATACATAAATTAGAATTTATCTCATTGTGTTAAAAACAGTTATTTCATAAGGATAAGGCCAGGATAACACAGCATGTGTCTAAATGAGTTATGGAACCACAGCATACTGCATGCCTTTAAACTTTTTTTTTATTATAGTGATGCCAACACTGTGGCAGTGCATGCTGGGTAGTTTAGTTACACAGAAGTTGGTGAGACAAAGGTTGCCTAACCATTACCTAGTCCATGGTTTCCTTCGGCATTTTAAATACACCTCCCAGCAAGCATGGACAACATGTTTAAATATAATAAAAGCAAACCTGTGAGAGTGCATGCTGGGATGTTTATTTCAACAGCAAATGGAGAACCACAGCATGTACACCATGAATTAGGCAAATAAAAAAATCTAACCGTTGCAGTAAAAATAGGATTTCAAAAATGGTGCAACCAAATATATATATATATTTGTTTTGATATAGAAAATATTGTAAATCTGTTTGATAAACAATATAATTGTTTTAATTGAAGAATATTAATAAAATTTATGTTAAAATTAATGAAGGGAAACTTTATGAAAAACATTACATGGGTACAACTGTGCTAAACTGAAATGGGAAACCATTATATTTTAAATCTTTAAAATATAGCTAGAGATTTTTGATTGATGTATATTTTAGAATGGAAAACATAATGTAGAAAATACTTGAATAATAGTTAATTTCTATAATTATAAAAATTCTACTTACCAGTAATGATAGCACCCGAAAATTCAATATGTGAAAAGTGGTTTTTTTTTTATGGTATTTTAAATGATTGAAAGTCAACTAATGAAAAATAAACCATAGAAAATATGAAACTTAACTTTAAAATGAAAAAATAACTATGTTTAGAATTAGTTTTAAAGTTACTCCAACTTGAGATGGAAGGCAATGGCATTTAGAAATTCCATCAAATCTATGAAACCAAGTTGGGCAAAACATTTCTGTAGTGCATCTTCTCGAGCAGTATTTTCACGTTTGGTTGGTGTTCGGGCAACATTAAAGGTTACTTTTTCAATGAGCTTGGTGGTCATTTGTTGCTCCTTGTGAAGATAGGAGATAAGTTTGTAGACTCCAAACTTTTTCTCTCCCAGGAGAATATTCCATCTCCTGTGCCATCCTTCCAACTTATTTTGGGTCCTTGGAATCCCACCAACCATATTGTCATGCACTGACCACATGCATGGTGGAAACAGTGGGGGACATCTGTTTTGACTTCTGGTTCGTTCTCTAAGCCGCCCCAATATATATGTCTCCTCAAAATAAGTTACTAATGTAGCAGCATTAGGAGGCATTTCTGATTTTAATTGTTCAAATGCAGCAGGGATTTCGTCTGCTGGGAGGAAGGAAAGTGCCTGAAGGTTCCTAAGTTTCATAGCAAAAGCATGATCACGTCCATATTGTACAGATAAGCCACATGATTGAATTTTTCGCCAAATATTTTGACCTAAATGAAACAAGCAACACTTATGTGTGCTACTCGGAAAAACTTGTTTAGCTGCTTGTATTGCAGCATTCTCAAAATCTGTCAAAATGTAAAGAGGAGAAAATAGAATATCATATTCCTGTGCATAATCCTGTAGGTCTTCTAAAAAACGGATATAACAAACCTCACTTTTGCTACTAAGCAATCCATAGACCAGTGGGACGAAGCGTTGCGTACTGTCATCTGTGCCAACCATAGCATGAATTGAGTATATTTGTCTAAATAGGGTTGGACACGTTTTGAAAGTGCCATCCATTACCCAATACGGTGCCTCATGAAGCTTCCGCAAGTTAGCTTCTGTACTGAATAATAGTGTCCTTTCGTTGTGGAAAGTACTGTCCTTTCCAAGAAATTTTATCCCATCAATGTATTCCAAATTATGTGGGATATCAATATCATCGAGTGTGGTTGGCTCAGGTGGGCAATCCGCTCTCCTTACCCTTTTCACAAGTTTACGGAGGGATTCACTGTTAGGAAGACAGGCAGCACTAGTAGACGGCATTTGGGCAGTAACCGCTTGAATTATTACAGATGGTGGATCATTGGTATCCCTTGCACGTTGCTTTATTGATGCCTTGGCAATGGCAACATCTGTTTTTTCAGCCTTCGGAGTATGAGTATGTTCTCCATGAGTATTAAGTTGGTGCTGTCCTGCAACAATGGTCGTCTTTGCAAAACATGAACAAGGGCCGGTCTTCCTCTCTGTGCAGTGCCAATAGACGACATCACCACGCTGCTTGTTTTTTGCCAAAAGATATCCGTCTATGTTTAAGAGCATTCCTCTTGTAGAAGGAACCAAACGACATGAAGGTTCATCAGCCATAGTTGAAATACGAATGAGTACTTGATCAGAAGGCTGGATGAATGTCGATTATGTAGACCTGAGCTAAGAGTAACTCTTTATAGCATTTTGAAGAGGGAGGAGAGTTAAAATATATTCAAATGTAACCAATGGCCAAAACTTTAAATTTAAATAAGTGGGAGGGTTAAAATTAACAAATATTTTTTAAGGGTAAAACGTTGGGATATTGATTGGATTTAAATAAAAAACTTTTATTAGGATACATACCTATACTAGTATAAAATATAAAAAATGTATACTTAGAGAGGTTTGTCAATAATATATGGAGAGTGCCGTCATACGATTGTTCATGGTCCGGAATGAGACTTGTAGCGACACGCAATAGAAATAACTTTGTAGGTGACAGAGTCTCATTAGAGGCACATAAAGGGGTACAGGGGGAGGTATGAGAAGAATGGGAGTGTACGTCCAGAAATAGAGGGGTGCGCAGGGATGGGTGGGGGGGGGGGGATAGTGTACCATGCAGGGAATGATTGGCGGCAGTGGGTAAAGGCTTGTGGGAGATTGGCGGGCAGCCTTGGACTTGTAGTTCCATGCTTTAGAGGAGGGTATTTGATTTGGAAATTAGCGGAGGAAGCTTTTCATTTTGGATGGATTGGGGGGGGTGTAAATTTGGGAAGGGTGATGACTTCAATGAGGGTGCATAGAATAGTCTGGGGGGGGGTTTTATTATTTGGAGTTTGAAAACAACACGCACCCAACATGTTCTTGGGTGCGTGATCATTCAAAGGTTTTGACAGGAGAGACATGGGGTCTGGAGGAGACAATAAGATAAGTGGTGAACTTTATGTGACTCGGATTAGTATGGTGTTTGTATGTAAGAGACTTGGAGTCTACAGATAGGGGTGTAAGGGAGACATAAACATGATTTAATTTGTTTAGTATGGGTGCGCAGGGAGGGGGGGGGGGGGGGATAGTGTACCATGCAGGGAATGATTGACGGCAGTGGGTAAAGGCTTGTGGGAGCTTGGCGGTCAGCCTTGGACTTGTAGTTCCAGGCATAAGAGGAGAGTCGGGCGGCTGAAGCTATTAACGGGGGTAGCGTCTAATGCAAGACGCCTGATGGGGTGCGCAGGGATGGGGGGGGGGATAGTGTACCATGCAGGGAATAATTGACGGCAGTGGGTAAAGGCTTGTGGGAGCTTGGCGGTCAGCCTTGGACTTGTAGTTCCAGGCATAAGAGGAGAGTCGGGCGGCTGAAGCTATTAACGGGGGTAGCGTCTAATGCAAGACGCCTGATGGGGTGCGCAGGGATGGGGGGGGGGATAGTGTACCATGCAGGGAATAATTGACGGCAGTGGGTAAAGGCTTGTGGGAGCTTGGCGGTCAGCCTTGGACTTGTAGTTCCAGGCATAAGAGGCTTGTGGGAGCTTGGCGGTCAGCCTTGTACTTGTAGTTCCAGGCATAAGAGGCTTGTGGGAGCTTGGCGGTCAGCCTTGTACTTGTAGTTCCAGGCATAAGAGGCTTGTGGGAGCTTGGCGGTCAGCCTTGGACTTGTATTTCCAGGCATAAGAGGAGAGTCGGGCGGCTGAAGCTATTAACGGGGGTAGCGTCTAATGCAAGACGCCTGATGGGGTGCAGGGGGGTGGGGTGTGAAGAGAACACATAGGAGTGTACGTCCAGAAATAGAGGGGTGCGCAGGGATGGGGGGGGGGGGGGGATAGTGTACCATGCAGGGAATGATTGACGGCAGTGGGTAAAGGCTTGTGGGAGATTGTCGGGCAGCCTTGTACTTGTAGTTCCACGCATAAGAGGAAAGTCGGGCGGCTGAATCTATTAGCGGGGTAGCGTCTGATGCAAGACGCCTGATGGGGTGCGCAGGGATGGGGGGGGCTAGTGTACCATGCAGGGAATAATTGACGGCAGTGGGTAAAGGCTTGTGGGAGCTTGGCGGTCAGCCTTGGACTTGTAGTTCCAGGCATAAGAGGAGAGTCGGGCGGCTGAAGCTATTAACGGGGGTAGCGTCTGATGCAAGACGCCTGATGGGGTGCGCAGGGATGGGGGGGGCTAGTGTACCATGCAGGGAATAATTGACGGCAGTGGGTAAAGGCTTGTGGGAGCTTGGCGGTCAGCCTTGGACTTGTAGTTCCAGGCATAAGAGGAGAGTCGGGCGGCTGAAGCTATTAACGGGGGTAGCGTCTAATGCAAGACGCCTGATGGGGTGCAGGGGGGTGGGGTGTGAAGAGAACACATAGGAGTGTACGTCCAAAAATAGAGGGGTGCGCAGGGATGGGGGGGGGGGGGGGGATAGTGTACCATGCAGGGAATGATTGGCGGCAGTGGGTAAAGGCTTGTGGGAGCTTGGCGGTCAGCCTTGGACTTGTAGTTCCAGGCATAAGAGGAGAGTCGGGCGGCTGAAGCTATTAACGGGGGTAGCGTCTAATGCAAGACGCCTGATGGGGTGCGCAGGGATGGGGGGGGGGATAGTGTACCATGCAGGGAATAATTGACGGCAGTGGGTAAAGGCTTGTGGGAGCTTGGCGGTCAGCCTTGGACTTGTAGTTCCAGGCATAAGAGGCTTGTGGGAGCTTGGCGGTCAGCCTTGTACTTGTAGTTCCAGGCATAAGAGGCTTGTGGGAGCTTGGCGGTCAGCCTTGTACTTGTAGTTCCAGGCATAAGAGGCTTGTGGGAGCTTGGCGGTCAGCCTTGGACTTGTATTTCCAGGCATAAGAGGAGAGTCGGGCGGCTGAAGCTATTAACGGGGGTAGCGTCTAATGCAAGACGCCTGATGGGGTGCAGGGGGGTGGGGTGTGAAGAGAACACATAGGAGTGTACGTCCAGAAATAGAGGGGTGCGCAGGGATGGGGGGGGGGGGGGGGATAGTGTACCATGCAGGGAATGATTGACGGCAGTGGGTAAAGGCTTGTGGGAGATTGTCGGGCAGCCTTGTACTTGTAGTTCCACGCATAAGAGGAAAGTCGGGCGGCTGAATCTATTAGCGGGGTAGCGTCTGATGCAAGACGCCTGATGGGGTGCGCAGGGATGGGGGGGGCTAGTGTACCATGCAGGGAATAATTGACGGCAGTGGGTAAAGGCTTGTGGGAGCTTGGCGGTCAGCCTTGGACTTGTAGTTCCAGGCATAAGAGGAGAGTCGGGCGGCTGAAGCTATTAACGGGGGTAGCGTCTAATGCAAGACGCCTGATGGGGTGCAGGGGGGTGGGGTGTGAAGAGAACACATAGGAGTGTACGTCCAAAAATAGAGGGGTGCGCAGGGATGGGGGGGGGGGGGGGGGGATAGTGTACCATGCAGGGAATGATTGGCGGCAGTGGGTAAAGGCTTGTGGGAGATTGGCGGGCAGCCTTGGACTTGTAGTTCCATGCTTTAGAGGAGGGTATTTGATTTGGAAATTAGCGGAGGAAGCTTTTCATTTTGGATGGATTGGGGGGGGTGTAAATTTGGGAAGGGTGATGACTTCAATGAGGGTGCATAGAATAGTCTGGGGGGGGGTTTTATTATTTGGAGTTTGAAAACAACACGCACCCAACATGTTCTTGGGTGCGTGATCATTCAAAGGTTTTGACAGGAGAGACATGGGGTCTGGAGGAGACAATAAGATAAGTGGTGAACTTTATGTGACTCGGATTAGTATGGTGTTTGTATGTAAGAGACTTGGAGTCTACAGATAGGGGTGTAAGGGAGACATAAACATGATTTAATTTGTTTAGTATGGGTGCGCAGGGAGGGGGGGGGGGGGGGATAGTGTACCATGCAGGGAATGATTGACGGCAGTGGGTAAAGGCTTGTGGGAGCTTGGCGGTCAGCCTTGGACTTGTAGTTCCAGGCATAAGAGGAGAGTCGGGCGGCTGAAGCTATTAACGGGGGTAGCGTCTAATGCAAGACGCCTGATGGGGTGCGCAGGGATGGGGGGGGGATAGTGTACCATGCAGGGAATAATTGACGGCAGTGGGTAAAGGCTTGTGGGAGCTTGGCGGTCAGCCTTGGACTTGTAGTTCCAGGCATAAGAGGAGAGTCGGGCGGCTGAAGCTATTAACGGGGGTAGCGTCTAATGCAAGACGCCTGATGGGGTGCGCAGGGATGGGGGGGGGGATAGTGTACCATGCAGGGAATAATTGACGGCAGTGGGTAAAGGCTTGTGGGAGCTTGGCGGTCAGCCTTGGACTTGTAGTTCCAGGCATAAGAGGCTTGTGGGAGCTTGGCGGTCAGCCTTGGACTTGTAGTTCCAGGTATAAGAGGCTTGTGGGAGCTTGGGGGTCAGCCTTGGACTTGTAGTTCCAGGCATAAGAGGAGAGTCGGGCGGCTGAAGCTATCAACGGGGGTAGCGTCTAATGCAAGACGCCTGATGGGGTGCAGGGGGGTGGGGTGTGAAGAGAACACATAGGAGTGTACGTCCAGAAATAGAGGGGTGCGCAGGGATGGGGGGGGGGGGGGATAGTGTACCATGCAGGGAATGATTGGCGGCAGTGGGTAAAGGCTTGTGGGAGATTGGCGGGCAGCCTTGGACTTGTAGTTCCACGCATAAGAGGAAAGTGTAGAAATATTGGTAGGTCTATTATTGTTATGTCTATTAATGTTGTGTCGATCTGTTTGTTGTCTGTTTTAATGTTGTCGACCTTTATGTTTGTCTATCTTACGGTGTGTCTGTTCCATGTGATGTCTATTAATGTTGTGTCGATCTGTTTGTTGTCTGTTTTAGTGTTGTCGACCTTTATGTTTGTCTATCTTACGGTGAGTCTGTTCCATGTGATGTCTATTAATGTTGTGTCGATCTGTTTGTTGTCTGTTTTAATGTTGTCGACCTTTATGTTTGTCTATCTTACGGTGTGTCTGTTCCATGTGATGTCTATTAATGTTGTGTCGATCTGTTTGTTGTCGATCTATTTGTTGTCTATGTTTCTTGTTGTCTAGGTTTGTGTTTGTCTATGAGTGTATTATCGAACTATTGGTTTGTATATATGTTTCGTGTCGATCAGTTTGAATGTCTATATGTTTGTTGTCGATGATTGTGATGTCTGTGATATTTCCGTTCTATGTTTTCTTTTGTCTGTGAACATGTTGTCGATGTTGTCATGTGTCTATGTTGTGTTTGTCGGTGTTGTTTTGTTGTCGGACATGGTGTTGTCGACCTATTGTTGTTGTCGATGTAATGTTTGTCGACCTTTTAGTGTTGTCGATCAAGTTAAGTTCGATTTTAGGTTGTCGATCTGTTGGTTGTCGGTCTTTGCTGGATCGATAAGCCGTCCGGATACCTCCCTGTATATCTGGATTCACCAAGGAAATGCTGATGCTGACTCCAAGAAGAAAGGGAGTCTCTTCCCTATGAAGGTGAAGCCTTGTTTGGCGACGGCCTAGTTAATTTGATCTCGGCAGCTCCCGCAGGTAAGTCAACCTTCTTGCCCTATGTTCCCTCTCAACGGATGAAGACGCATCATTATCTACCGCAGTCATTTTGGCCCAATAGATATGCAAGAAGTTAAGATTCCCCTTTCTTTGCAGGTAGAGGAAGGAGAAGAGGGAAGAGGTCTGTAGCCTCTTCAAGATCGCAGGAGCAGAGATTGTCCTCTGCTTCTGCCAAATCCAGTGCATGACGCTAGGGCTTTCTTGCAGGAGCCCGCACCAGTGGGGGCACGTCTAAAACTCTTCAGTCAGTTCTGGATTCATTCGGACCTGGACTCGTGGGTTTTACAAATAGTGTCCCAAGGGTACAAACTGGGGTTTCAAGACGTTCCCCCTCACCGATTGCTCAAATCAGCCTTAGTCAGCAGGGAGAAGGTTTTTATTCAAGCCTCTTCGTGGTCCCGAAGCCGGACGGCTCAGTCTGACCAATCTGAAATCTGAAATCCCTCAATTTCTACCTAAAGAAATTAAATTTCAAGATGGAATCTCTCACGGTAGTGATCTCCAGTCCGGAGGAAGGAGATTTCATGGTTTTGGTAAACTTAAAGGATGCCTACTTACATGTTCCCATTTAGCCACTGCATCAAGCTATCTGAGGTTTGCAATTCAGGATTGTCATTACTAATTTCAGACGTTGCCGTTTGGTCTGTCCACGGCTCCGAGGATTTTCACCAGGGTGATGGCGGAAATGATGGTTCTCCTTCGCAAGCAAGGAGTCACAATTATCCCGTACTTGGATGTTCTCCTAATAAAGGCGAGATCCAGGGACCAGTTGGTGCAAAACATTGCACTCTCCCTGACAGTTCTTCAACAACATGGTTGGCTCCTAAACTTGCCAAAATCGCAGTTGGTCCCAATGACGCGGTTGTTGTTTTTGGGAGTCATACTGGACACAGAAGAGGTTTTCCTCCAGTGGAAAGGCTATGGAGATCCAGAGTCTGGTCAAACAAATTCTGAAACCAGCAAGAGTGTTAATCCATCAATGCATTCGGTTGCTGGGGAAGATGGTTGCGGCCTACGAGGCCATTCAGTTTGGCAGGTTCCATGCCAGAGTGTTCCAGTGGGACCTGTTGGACAAGTGGTCCGGATCCCACCTACACATGCACCGGAGGATAATCCTGTCTTCCAAGACCAGAATCTCACTCCATTGGTGGCTGCACAGTTCTCACCTCCTAGAGGGGCGATGGTTCGGGATCCAGGACTGGATCCTAGGGACCACGGATGCAACCCTTTCGAGGTGGGGAGCAGTCACACAGGGGGAAAACGTCCAAGGAAGATGGTCAAGTCAGGAAAGTTGTCTCTACATAAATGTTCTGGAGTTAAGGGCCATTTAATAACAGCAGACACAGTACACACTGGGACGGGTGCCCAGCATCCTCTACGGACTAAGAGAAAAGGATTTACCGGTAGGTATTAAAATTCTAGTTTCTCTAATGTCCTAGAGTATGCTGGGGACTCCGTAAGGACTATGGGGATAGACGGGCTCCGCAGGAGACATGGGCACTTTAAGAAAGACTTTAGTTCTGGGTGTGCACTGGCTCCTCCCTCTATGCCCCTCCTTCATACCTCAGTTTGATACTGTGCCCAGTGGAGACAGGGTGCTTTTCAGGAGCTCTCCTGAGCTTTCTGACAGAAAGTATTTTGTTAGGTTTTTAATTTTCAGGGAGCACTGCTGGCAACAGACTCCCTGCATCGAGGGACTGAGGGGAGAGAAGCAGCCCTACTCTCTGAGTTGCAAGGTCCTGCTTCTTAGGCTACTGGACACCATTAGCTCCAGAGGGATTGGTACGCAGGATCTCACCCTCGCCGTCCGTCCCAGAGCTGCGCCGCCGTCCCCCTCGCAGATTCAGAAGATAGAAGCCGGGTGAGTATGAGAAGAAAAGAAGACTTCAGAGGCGGCAGAAGAGTTCATGATCTTCACTGAGGTAACGCACAGCACTGCAGCTGTGCAGCATTGCTCCCATACACCTCACATACTCCGGTCACTGTAAGGGTGCAGGGCGCAGGGGGGGTGCCCTGGGCAGCAATATAAACCTCTTTTTGGCAAAAATATAACACATATACAGCTGGGCACTGTATATGTATGAGCCCCTGCCAATTTTACAGTTTAAGCGGGACAGAAGCCCGCCGCCGAGGGGGCGGGGCTTCTCCCTCAGCACTCACCAGCGCCATTTTTTCTCCACAGCACCGCTGAGAGGAAGATCCCCAGACTCTCCCCTGCTTATACCACGGTAGACAAGAGGGTTGAAAAGAGAGGGGGGGCACATAATTCGGCGCAAATTGCATACAGCAGCGCTACTGGACAAACATTAAGTTACTGTGTTATTCCTGGGTTATATAGCGCTGGGGTGTGTGCTGGCATACTTTCTCTCTCTGTCTCTCCAATGGGCCTTGTGGGGAAACTGTCTTCAGAAAAAGCATTCCCTGTGTGTGTGGTGTGTCGGTACACGTGTGTCGACATGTCTGAGGAAGAAGGCTATATTAGAGAGGAGCGGGAGCAAATGAATGTGGTGTCTCCGCCGACACCTGATTGGATGGATATGTGGAATGTTTTAAATGCTAGTGTAAACTCATTGCACAAAAGATTAGACAAGGCTGAAGCTTTGGGACAGTCAGGGTCTCAACCCATGCCTGATCCTATGTCGCAGGGACTGTCAGGGTCTCATAAGCGCCCACTATCCCAGATTGTTGACACAGATACCGACACGGATTCTGACTCCAGTGTCGATTACGTTGATGCAAAGTTACAGCCAAAATTGGCAAAATCCATTCGATATAGGATTATGGCAATAAAAGATGTTTTGCACATCACAGAGGAACCCCTGTCCCTGACAAGAGGGTACATATGTACAAGGGAAAGAAGCCTGAGGTAACCTTTCCCCCCTCACACGAGCTGAACGAGTTATGTGAAAAAGCTTGGGAATCTCCAGATAAAAGACTGCAGATTTCCAAAAGGATTCTTATGGCGTATCCTTTCCCATCAACGGATAGGTTACGATGGGAATCCTCCCCTAGGATGGACAAAGCATTAACACGCACAGCTACAGCTGGAAAATCAAATTTTTTACCTTATGTTCCCTCACAGCATAAGAAAGCTCCGCATTATCAAATGCAGTCCTTTCGGTCACAAAGAAACAAGAAAGTGCGAGGTGCGTCCTTTCTTGCCAGAGGTAGGGGCAGAGGAAAAAAGCTGCACAACACAGCTAGCTCCCAGGAACAGAAGTCCTCCCCGGCCTCTACAAAATCTACTGCATGACGCTGGGGCTCCACTGGCGGAGTCCGGCCCATGTGATGTCATGCAGCCGCTCTGACCACGCCTCCTGTTTCTCCGTTGCCGACCCAATATTGAAACCCTGCCCCCGCACCGCTCCATCTCCGACTTGGAAATGGAGTGTTGTTGACCCCCCTCCCCCCCCCCCTGCACCGATTGACAGGCAGAGGCGATCGCATTATCTGCGAGGTGCCGCAGAAAATGCAGGCGGATGCGTATGCTCTTAGCAATTTTTGCAGTTGGATTGCTTATTGCGATTGCAATCCAACCTGAATCAGGCCCTATTACCTATCACAATGCACTGCGGGTAGTACAAAATGGGGTTAATATAGGAGAAAAACCCCCAGAGCTGTGCTCCTTAACTGTCCCTGGTGGCTAGTGGAGCAGCTGCCCAGTAATCAGTGTCCACGCCAGTGCGCACACGGCCCGCCCCCTACAGCCACGCTGGATCACGGTATAGTGTGGGCACAGAAGCCCCTTACCACCCTTTCATCAGCGGCCTCGTGATCCCAGAGGGCGGTGTGTGTGTGACTGACCTTAGGAAGAAACCGGAGCCTCCGCTGCAGTGACCCAGCAACCGGGGCACGGGAGTATACTGCGCCGCTGGGAGTGATGGAGCTGCAGTAAATATGTCTATTAGACCTAGCCTGCTGCAGCCCTTGTAGATTCTTATTAAAAAAGTTCTTCTTTTCTTGTCAAAATTAATAGCTAAGAATAGGATGCCTGAGGCAGCCCCCTGTTAAGTGGCCTGCTACTGAAGGCACCAACTACAAACTGAGCTCCCTGTTCATGGAAGCGAGGTTATAGAGGAGGGGGCGCTGAGTATCTTGGGAACAGTCAAAAGCTTTGAGCTTGTTGGTGCCTCAGATCAAGATCCTACTCTACACCCCAATGTGAATCCTTGTGGAGTCCAGTGTACCCCACAGAAGAAAAAAATGTGTCACAACCATTGGCAGCAACATTAGAATAGCTGCTGATGGGCACAATTGAGAAAGGAAGGGGGGAAAACATTTGAATCCAGCACATATATGTAATTTGTACCTTCCTACTTTAAAATGTAAAGGATGAACCTCACCCTGTGAGAACTATCTTCATGATCAAGAGATCTCATATGCAAGATAAGTATGTGTTGGGATAGGGCTGTGGAGGGCGGCTGCTCGGGCACACCCCCGTCAAGTTAAGGAGATTCAACTGAGGAAGCACAAGGGAACTCTCATCTGGGGACAACAACTGCAGGGAGAACACATTTTCAGATGAATGTGGGAGGGCAGAAGGCTGCCTAATACTGAAGCACCCCCAAACAACAAACCAAATGCAACAACTAGTGCAAGCATTCCTGGGGGAAGGCCTGCAGCAGATGGATCCAGTAACAGCTCCAGAGTTGCTCTACAAGACAAGTAAAAGGGTGTGAGCCCTGCAGCACCACCTGTACTTTGCATACACACATATATAGGACAGCATCTCTTATATGCCCCAGGGGCAATAAAATAGTATCCTTATCTAGGGTATCCATCCCCTCAGATAAGGTATACGTCCATGCTGCTACAGCACTACACATACACACCCAGGCCGACGCAATTGCCGGTCTGAGTAAGGTTCCCGAATGTGTATAAATGGACTTCAGGGTTATCTCCTGTTTGCGGTCAGCAGACTCTTTGAGGGTAGCCGTATCCTGGGACGGGAGGGCTACCTTCTTGGATAAGCGTGTTAATGCTTTGTCCACCCTAGGGGAGGATTCCCATCTTAACCTATCCATTGATGGGAAAGGATACGCCATAAGAATCCTTTTGGAAATCTGCAGTCTTTTATCTGGAGATTCCCAAGCTTTTTCACATAACTCGTTCAGCTCGTGTGAGGGGGGAAAGGTTACCTCAGGCTTCTTTCCCTTGTATATATGTACCCTCTTGTCAGGGACAGGGGGTTCCTCTGTGATGTGCAAAACATCTTTTATTGCCATAATCATATATCGAATGGATTTTGCCAATTTTGGCTGTAACTTTGCATCATCGTAATCGACACTGGAGTCAGAATCCGTGTCGGTATCTGTGTCAACAATCTGGATAGTGGCCGCTTATGAGACCCTAACAGTCCCTGCGACATAGGATCAGGCATGGGTTGAGACCCTGACTGTCCCAAAGCTTCAGCCTTGTCTAATCTTTTGTGCAATGAGTTTACACTAGCATTTAAAACATTCCACATATCCATCCAATCAGCTGTCGGCGGAGACACCACATTAGTTTGCTCCCGCTCCTCTCTAATATAGCCTTCTTCCTCAGACATGTCGACACACGTGTACCGACACACCACACACACAGGGAATGCTTTTTCTGAAGACAGTTTCCCCACAAGGCCCTTTGGAGAGACAGAGAGAGAGAGTATGCCAGCACACACCCCAGCGCTATATAACCCAGGAATAACACAGTAACTTAATGTTTGCCCAGTAGTGCTGCTGTATGTAATTTGTGCCGAATTATGTGCCCCCCCCTCTTTTCAACCCTCTTGTCTACCGTGGTTTCAGCAGGGGAGAGTCTGGGGAGCTTCCTCAGCGGTGCTGTGGAGAAAAAATGGCGCTGGTGAGTGCTGAGGGAGAAGTCCCGCCCCCTCGGCGGCGGGCTTCTGTCCAGCTTAAACTGTAAAATTGGCGGGGGCTCATACATATATACAGTGCCCAGCTGTATATGTGTTGTATTTTTGGCAAAAAGAGGTTTATATTGCTGCCCAGGGCGCCCCACCTGCGCCCTGCACCCTTACAGTGACTAGAGTATGTGAGGTATATGGGAGCAATGGCGCACAGCTGCAGTGCTGTGCGTTACTTCAGTGAAGATCATGAAGTCTTCTGCCGCCGCTGAAGTCTTTCTTTTCTTCTCATACTCACCCGGCTTCTATCTTCCGGCTCTGCGAGGGGGACGGCGGCGCGGCTCTGGGACGGACAGCGAGGGTGAGATCCTGCGTACCAATCCCTCTGGAGCTAATGGTGTCCAGTAGCCTAAGAAGCAGGACCTTGCAACTCAGAGAGTAGGGCTGCTTCTCTCCCCTCAGTCCCTCGATGCAGGGAGTCTGTTGCCAGCAGTGCTCCCTGAAAATGAAAAACCTAACAAAATACTTTCTGTCAGAAAGCTCAGGAGAGCTCCTGAAAAGCACCCAGTTTCCGCTGGGCACAGTATCAAACTGAGGTATAGAGGAGGGGCATAGAGGGAGGAGCCACTGCACACCCAGAACTAGTCTTTCTTAAAGTGCCCATGTCTCCTGCGGAGCCCGTCTATCCCCATGGTCCTTACGGAGTCCCCAGCATCCTCTAGGACGTTAGAGAAAATAGGATTTTAATACCTACCGGTAAATCCTTTTCTCTTAGTCCGTAGAGGATGCTGGGCACCCGTCCCTGTGCGTACTGTGTCTGCAGTTTTAAATGGCCCTTAACTCCAGAACATTTATGTGGAGACAACTTTCCCGACTTGACCATCTTCCTTGGATGTTTTCCCCCTGTGTGACTGCTCCCCAGCCTCGGAGGGTTGCATCTGTGGTCCCTAGGATACAGTCCTGGATCCCGAACCATCGGAACCATCGCCCCTCTAGGAGGTGAGAACTGTGCAGCCGCCAATGGAGTGATATTCTGGTCTTGGAAGACAGGATTATCCTCCGGTGCATGTGTAGGTGGGATCCGGACCACTTGTCCAACAGGTCCCACTGGAACACTCTAGCATGGAACCTGCCAAACTGAATGGCCTCGTAGGCCGCAACCATCTTCCCCAGCAACCGAATGCATTGATGGATTAACACTCTTGCTGGTTTCAGAATTTGTTTGACCAGACTCTGGATCTCCATAGCCTTTCCACTGGAAGAAAACCTCTTCTGTGTCCAGTATCACTCCCAAAAAAAACAACCGCGTCATTGGGACCAACTGCGATTTTGGCAAGTTTAGGAGCCAACCATGTTGTTGAAGAACTGTCAGGGAGAGTGCAATGTTTTGCAACAACTGGTCCCTGGATCTCGCCTTTATCAAGAGATCATCCAAGTACGGGATAATTGTGACTCCTTGCTTGCGAAGGAGAACCATCATTTCCGCCATCACCCTGGTGAAAATCCTCGGAGCCGTGGACAGACCAAACGGCAACGTCTGAAATTGGTAATGACAATCCTGAATTGCAAACCTCAGGTAGCTTGATGCAGTGGCTAAACGGGAACATGTAAGTAGGCATCCTTATGTCTACCAAAACCATGAAATCTCCTTCCTCCGGACTGGAGATCCCTACCCTGAGAGATTCCATCTTGAAATTGAATTTCTTTAGGTAGAAATTGAGGGAATTCAGATTTAAGATTGGTCAGACTGAGCCGTCCGGCTTCGGGACCACGAAGAGGCTTGAATAAAAGCCTTCTCCCTGCTGACTAAGGCCGATTTGAACAATCGGTGAGGGGGAACGTCTTGAAACCCCAGTTTGTACCCTTGGGACACTATTTGTAAAACCCACGAGTCCAGGTCCAAATTAATCCAGAACTGACTGAAGTGTTTTAGACGTGCCCCCACTGGTGTGGGCTCCTGCAAGAGAGCCCCAGCGTCATGCAGTGGATTTGGCAGAAGCAGAGGACGATCTCTGCTCCTGCGATCTTGAAGAGGCTACAGACCTCTTCCCTCTTCTCCTTCCTCTACCTGCAAAGAAAGGGGAATCTTAACTTCTTGCATATCTATTGGGCCAAAATGACTGCGTTAGATAATGATGCGTCTTCATCCGTTGAGAGGGAACATAGGGCAAGAAGGTTGACTTACCTGCGGGAGCTGCCGAGATCAAATTAACTAGGCCGTCGCCAAACGAGGCTTCACCTTCATAGGGAAGAGACTCCCTTTCTTCTTGGAGTCAGCATCAGCATTCCCTTGGTGAATCCACAATGCCCTCCTATCCGAGACTGCCATGAAATTGGCCCGTGAACTCAAGAGTCCTATATCCCTTGCAGTCGTAAGTATGCTGCAGTGTCCTTGATATGATCCAACGTAAGGAGCATCCCATGTCTCCAGGATATCTATATCAGATGACAAGGTATTCGACCAATTCTTGAATACTACTACTCACCCATGCGCATGTAATGGCAGGTCTAAGTAATGTACCCGTGGTTACATAACTAGAAATAATGTAGCTTCCTGCATAAGATCCGCTGGATTTGTGACAGGGCCCCGTGCAGAACAGGGGGTGACTCCCACTCTATTCTGTCCGCGGCAGGAAATGAATAAACAACCGGGAACCTTTTGGGGATTTGAAACCATCTTGTCGAGCTGGCCCAGACTTTCTCAAACAGAGATGGAGGAACGTTACATCAGCTTTCATTATATATCTATATATACATACATATAGATCCCTTTGTCAGGAACAGCAGGGTTCTCAGTGATGTTAATATGTCCTTAATATCCACAATCATGTACTGAATGCTCCTTGCCAATACTGGATCTAATCAGGAAACATTATGGTCGACATAGGAATCAGTATCCGAGTCAGTATCAGTGTGTAGTAAAATTTTTGCGGGCCTGAGTGAAAAGAAGCATAGCCATGAACATCACATCTTTTCTCTACGTCTGTGTCTGGGACACAGATTTATCCAACCTCACTCTGATATTACTGAAACTTTCACCCAGTCAGTTATTGGTGGTGCCAACAGGGCCACCATCATATGTCTGCATTCCTAATATAGTTTCCTCTTGGGAAAAACATTCAGCCACCGACATGTTGACACACATGTACCAAGTACCCACAGACACATCGGCTTATGGGGGATAGACCTACAGTAAATCTGTCAGAGGGACAGATGGGATTTTTCAGCTCACAACCCAGCGTCAAAAGTACACAGTCTGGGAAATAATAAACTCTATAGTGATAGACTTGTAACGCTCTATAGATGTGCTGGTGAGGTGAGGAAGAAGCCCCGCCGCTGTAATGGCACGCTTCTGTCCCGCTCAGAAACAAATAATTAATTACGCTGGTGGGGTAAGGACAGTGCCCAGGCACTAATGTCCACTTTTGCCAGCCTTTTGTGAGGAATTTATGCTGCCCAGGGTGCCCCCCCCCCCACGCCCTGCACCCTGCAGTGCCTGTGTTTGTGTGGGAGCATGGCGCACAACATTCCGCTCGCTGCGTGGTACCTCAGAATGCCATCTGTTCTTCTGCTACTCGCCTGTCTTCTGACTTCTGGCTCTGTAAGGGGGTGACGGCAGGCTACGGGAGTGGGCATCTAGGCGTACCCAGCGATCAGCACCCTCAGGAGCTAATGGTGTCCTGTCAGCCAGAAGTAGAGCCATTGAACTCACTAGAAGTTGGTCATACTTCTCTCCCCTAAGTCCCACGAAGCAGGGAGACTGTTGCCAGCAGCCTCCCTGAAAATAAGAAAAACTAACATAAGTCTTTTCAGAGAAACTCAGTAGAGCTCCCCTGTAGTGCATCCAGTCTCACTGGGCACAGTTCTAAAACTGGAGTCTGGAGGAGTGGCATAGAGGGAGGAGACAGTTCACACCCTTTGAAAGTCTTAAAGTGCCCATGTCTCCTGCGGATCCCGTCTATACCCCATGGTTCTTAATGTGATCCCAGCATCCTCTAGGACGTATGAGAAAACAAATAACGCACACACGAGGAGGAGAGAACAAAGGAAGCTATAAGGAGGGGAGGGGGGGGGGGGGAGGTAAGGTAGTAAAGGCATATTGGATAACTACACCCTTATACATATTCATTAATGTACCAGTAGTTAGAAGTAGAAGAGCTCTAACAGAAACCACAAAGCTTATCTAAAGCCACACCACACTGGATATGCCCAATCTCATTTGATCTTTGAAGCAAAGCAGTATTGGACTTTGTTACTACCAAGCAGTCTCCCATCCATGTATTATCAGATTCTTTAGGTGTTTTTAAACTACCAACACCCTTTTCTTGGTACATTTAATTTTTACACGTATTCTTTTATGTACCAGAAGTTAGAAGTAGAAAAGCTCTAACAGAAACCACCAGCTCATCTACAGCCATAGCACACTGGATTTGCCCAATCTCTCCTGATCATGGAAGCTGAGCAGTGTTGGTCCTGGTTTTAGTACTTGGATGGGAGACCACCAGGAAATACCAGGAGCTGTGTGTATTTTCACAATACCAACACCGTTCTCTTGATGCATTCCATTTTGAAACATTGGGGCAGATCTATTAAGCCTGGTGAACTGATAAAGTGCAAGGTGATAAAGTACCAGCCAGTCAGCTCCTAACTGTCATTTTTCAAACCCAGCCTGTGACATGGCAATTAGGAGCTGATTGGCTGGTACTTTATCACCATGCAAATTATCATTCCACCAGTTTAATAAATCGGCCGCTTATTCATTTATGTACTAGTAGTTAGAAGTAGAAGAACTCTAACAGAAACCACTAAGCTCATCTACAGCCACACCACACTGTATATGCCCAATATCACCTGATCTTAGGCCTGGTTTGTTCTTGGATGTGAGACCACCTGGGAATACCAGGTGCTGTAGGTAGTTTTATACTACCAACACCGTTCTCTTGATGCATTCTATTTTGAAACTTATTCATTGATGTAGAAGTTAGAAAAAGCAAAAATCATCTACAGCCGCATCACACTGGATATGTCCAATCTCATCTGATGTTGGAAGCTAAGCAGTGTTGTGCCTGGTTAGTTTTTGGATTTCAGGTCCTGCCTTCTGGTTTGGCCACGGCACCTCGGAAATTCACCAAGGTCATGGCCGTGATGACGACCCTTCACCATCGGTGGACCAGGGAGGAATCTCTCCTCCCGATAAACATTCTGGAATTGCGGGCAGTGTTCAATTCATTGATACTGGCCCTGCCTCTAGTACAGAACAGGCCTATTCAAGTACAGTCGGACAACGCCACCACGGTAGTGTACACAAATCATCAAGTCGGCACTCGAAACTGCATGGCAAAGCTGGAAGTATAAAAAAATCCTCAGTTGGGTAGAACGTCATCTGCCAGCAATATCGGCAGTGTTCATTCCCGGAGTCCTCAACTGGGAAGCGGATTTCCTCAGTCGTAAGGACGTTCACGATGGAGAGTGGAGAGGCTGCAGCAGAAATATCTGCACTGGTGTCAGTAGGTGACTGAGGCAATGATGACTGGGAGATAGTGGGTGACTGAAGCATGTATGAGTGTGAGATAGTGGGTGACTGAAGCCGGGGTGACTGGGAGATAGTGGGTGACTGATGCAGGGGTGACAGTGATAGTGGGTGACTGAGGCAGGGGTGACAGGGAGATAGTGGGTTACTGAGGGAGGGGTGATAGGAAGGGGTTGGGTAAGTATGGGAAGAAAGTGGGTGACAGGGATAATAAATGAATAAGGCAGGGATGATAGGGAGATAGTGGATGACTGTGGCAGGGGTGACAGGGACAGTAAGAGACTGAGGCAGGGTTGACAGGGATAGTGGGTGACTGAAGCAGGGGTGATAGGGTGACAGTGGGTGACTGAGGCAGGGGTGACAGGGATAGTGGGTGACTGAGGCAGGGGTCGCAGGTATAGTGGTTGACTGAGGCAGCGGTGACTGGGAGATAGTGGGTAACTGAGGCAGGGGTGACAGGGAAAGTGTGTGACTCAGGCAGGGGTGATAGGGAGATAGTGGGCAGCATATCTCTGCCTCACTGCAGCAGCACATTCCTGCTTCACTGACAGCAGCACATCCCTGCAACGTTGACAGCAACACATCCCTGCAACATTGACGGCAGCACATCCCTGCCTCATTGACGGCAGCACATCCCTGCCTCACTTATAGCAGCACATCCCTGCCTCGCTGACAGCAGCACATCACTGCCTCGCTGACAGCAGCACATCACTGCTTCACTGACAGCAGCACATCACTGCTTCACTGACAGCTGTATATAGGGCCTAATTAAGACCTGATCCCTGCTGTGCGTATTCACACAACAGGAGATCAGGTCTGAAGTGCGTGTGTGCTGGTGCCACAGTGCACCGGCACATGCCAGAGATGCGATCAGCATCTCTGCCCAGTGAGCGCCTCTGCCTGATTGACAGGCAGAGGCGGTCACTGGGCAGGAGGAGTCGGGCCAGTGGCGTTGTGCCGCCATTTTGGGGGCACAGTCAGGACAACGCAGACATGACCGGACCGTATGGGGGCGGGCCGTGACGGCTGTGTGACCCGGACAGCAACGGGCCTTATTTACTAAAATCTCAGATACATTTTATGGCATTTATGTGCAGTCTAGTTTGCACAGTTGATAGAGTGTTGATCTTGCACTATCAATGTAAGCCTCACATAGGTTTGATACACATGTAAGTTTGTTTTTATTTTACTACATTGTGGTTTGTGGCTCTATACCATGTAATGCATGTCTTTTAACAGTAGTCAAGTCTTCCAATGTGCTGGTTAGTGAAACCCAATACATAGCTTTATTTTATTTTGTTTCTTCAAATATTGAATGCATATGTCTTATAACTTTTTTTTTCAATATATAAACATTTTTATTATAAGATTTTCAATGACACAAGTACATCCAAGTTGCAGATTATGGATTGTGAAGGACAAATCAACCATATAAACAATTTAAGCAATTTAAATTGCATGCAGGTAGTAGAATATCAAACTCCTTGGATGAGAGTTGGTCGTAATAAACTAGGATAGAAAAGAATAAAGTAGAAAATAAGATTTTAAACCTACCGGTAAATCTTTTTCTCGTAGTCCGTAGAGGATGCTGGGGACTCCGTAAGGACCATGGGGATAGACGGGCTCCGCAGGAGACATGGGCACTTTAAGAAAGACTTTAGTTCTGGGTGTGCACTGGCTCCTCCCTCTATGCCCCTCTATGCCACAGTTAGAGAAACTGTGCCCAGAGGAGACTGACAGTATGAGGGAAGGATTTTGTTAATCCAGGGCAAGATTCATACCAGCCACACCAATCACACCGTATAACTTGTGATAAACTACCCAGTTATGAGTACGAAAAAACAACATACTGTAGCATCAGTGCCGGACCGATGCAACTATAACATAACCCTTATTGAAGCAATAACTATATACAAGTATTGCAGAAGTATTCCGCACTTGGGACGGGCGCCCAGCATCCTCTACGGACTACGAGAAAAAGATTTACCGGTAGGTTTAAAATCTTATTTTCTCTAACGTCCTAGAGGATGCTGGGGACTCCGTAAGGACCATGGGGATTATACCAAAGCTCCAAAACGGGCGGGAGAGTGCGGATGACTCTGCAGCACCGATTGAGCAAACATGAGTTCCTCCTCAGCCAGGGTATCAAACTTATAGTATTTTGAAAAGGTGTTTGAACCTGACCAAGTAGCAGCTCGACACAGCTGTAGTGCCGAGACCCCTCGGGCAGCCGCCCAAGAAGAGCCCACTTTCCTCGTGGAATGGGCCTAGACCGATTTCGGTAACTGCAATCCAGCCATAGAATGCGCTTGCTGAATCATGTTACAAATCCAGCGAGCATTAGCCTGCTTTGAAGAAGGGGCACCAATCTTGTTGGTTGCATACAGGACAAACAGCGCTTCAGTTTTCCTGACTCTAGCCGTCCTGGCCACGTAAATTTTCAAAGCCCTGACCACATCAAGTAACTCGGAATCCTCCAAGTCACGCGTAGCCAAAGGCACCACAATAAGTTGGTTCATATGAAAAGATGAGACCACTTTTGGTAGGAATTGAGGACGGGTCCGCAATTCCGCTCTATCCACATGGAACACAAAATATGGGCTTTTATGTGACAAAGCCGCTAATTCCGACACTCGCCTAGCCGAAGCCAAGGCTAATAACATGACCACCTTCCACGTGAGATATTTTAACTCCACCGTTTTAAGTGGTTCAAACCAGTGTGATTTTAGAAAATCTAACACCACGTTAAGGTCCCAAGGTGCCACCGGAGGCACAAAAGGAGGCTGAATATGCAACACTCCTTTTACAAAAGTCTGAACTTTTGGAAGAGAAACCAATTCTTTTTGAAAGAAAATGGATAAGGCCGAAATCTGGACCTTAATAGAGCCTAATTTTAGGCCCAAATTCACTCCAGTTTGTAGGAAGTGAAGGAAACGGCCCAGATGGAATTCTTCCGTAGGAGCATTCCTGGCCTCACACCAAGAAACATAATTTCGCCATATACGGTGTAATGTTTTGACGTTACATCCTTCCTAGCCTTTATCAGCGTAGGGATGACCTCAACCGGAATGCCTTTCACTGCTAGGATCCGGCATTCAATCGCCATGCCGTCAAACGCAGCCGCGGTAAGTCTTGGAACAGACAGGGCCCCTGATGCAACAGGTCCTGTCTTAGAGGAAGAGGCCACGGATCTTCTGTGAGCATTTCCTGCAGATCCGGATACCAGGTCCTCCGTGGCCAATCTGGAACAATGAGGATTGTTCTCACTCCTCTTTGTCTTATTATCCTCAACACCTTGGGTATGAGAGGAAGAGGAGGAAATACATAGACCGGCCGGAACACCCACGGTGTCACTAGGGTGTCTACAGCTACTGCCTGAGGGTCTCTTGACCTTGCGCAATACCTCTGTAGCTTTTTGTTGAGCCGGGACGCCATCATGTCTATCTGTGGCAGTTCCCACCGACTTGTAATCTGTGCAAAGACTTCCTGATGAAGTCCCCACTCTCCCGGATGTAGGTCGTGTCTGCTGAGGAAGTCTGCTTCCCAGTTGTCCACTCCCGGAATGAACACTGCTGTCAGTGCGCTTGCGTGATTCTCCACCCAGCGAAGAATTCTGGTGGCTTGTGCCATCGCCACTCTGCTCCTTGTGCTGCCTTGGCGGTTTACATGAGCCACTGCGGTGACGTTGTCTGACTGGATCAGAACCGGTTGGTCGCGAAATAAGGTCTCCGCTTGACGTAGGGCATTGTATATGGCCCCTAGTTTCAGGATGTTGATGTGAAGACAAGTCTCTTGACTTGACCAAAGACCTTGGAAATTTCTTCCCTGTGTGACTGCTCCCCAACCTTGGAGGCTTGCCTCTGTGGTCACCAGGATCCAATCCTGAATGCCGAATCTGCGTCACTCGAGAAGGTGAGCACTCTGCAGCCACCACAGGAGTGATACCCTGACCCTGGGGGACAGGGTGATCAACCAATGCATCTGTAAATGTGACCTAGACCACTTGTCCAGTAGGTCCCATTGGAAAGTCCTCGTATGGATCCTGCCGAATGGAATGGCTTCGTATGATGCCACCATCTTTCCCAGGACTCGAGTGCAGTGATGCACTGACACAAGTTTTGGTTTCAATGGGTTCCTGACAAGAGTCATGAGTTCCTGGGCCTTTTCTATCGGGAGATAAACCCTCTTCTGGTCTGTGTCCAGAATCATGCCCAAGAAAGACAGACGAGTCGTAGAAACCAACTGCGACTTTGGGATATTGAAAATCCAGCCGTGTTGCTGTAACACTTTCAGTGAAAGTGATACGCTGTTCAGCAACTGCTCTCTTGATCTCGCTTTTATGAGATCGCTCAAGTACGGGATAATTGTGACACCTTGCTTACGCAGGAGAACCATAATTTCCGCCATTACCTTGGTGAAAATTCTCTGGGCCGTGGAGAGACCAAACAGCAACGTCTGAAATTGGCAATGACAGTCCTGTACCGCAAATCTGAGGTACGCCTGATGAGATGGATAAATGGGGACATGAAGGTATGCATCCTGTACACAAATGCGGACAACAGGTGTCAAGCCGTGTGTTGCCTTTGTCAAGCTGTAATAAGTAGGGGTAAGGACGTTAACCACCTCAGAACATCCTCCCTTATACGTCACCTGCAGCGCATTAATCATAAGTCAGTGACAAGTTCAAAAACTTTGGATGACAGCGGAAGCAGTCCACTGACCACTAAATCCCTTCCTCTTGTAACCAAGCTCCTGCAAACCACACCACCAACTCCCTCAGTGTCAATTTCCTCCTTAGACAGGAAAGCCAATAGTCCTGCAGGCCATGTCACTGGCAAGTCAGACGAGTCCTCTCCTGCCTGGGATTCCTCCGATGCATCCTTGAGTGTAACGCCTACTGCTGCTGGCGCTGCTGTTGTTGCTGCTGGGAGTCGATCGTCATCCCAGAGGGGAAGTCGGAAGACCACTTGTACTACTTCCAGTAAGCAATTGACTGTCCAACAGTCCTTTGCGAGGAAGATGAAATATCACAGCAGTCATCCTGCTGCAAAGCGGATAACTCAGGTCTTGTCAGCCTGGGTGGTGAGAAACGTGGTTCCGGTATCCATCGTTAATTCAGAGGCAACTAGAGACTTGATTGAGGTACTGTGTCCCCGGTACCAAATGCCATCTAGGTTCCATTTCTCTAGGCAGGCGATACCGAAAATGTACACAGACCTCAGAAAAAGAGTCACCAGTGTCCTAAAAAATGCAGTTGTACCCAATGTGCACTAGTCCACATGTCCGTGGTTAAGTGGAGCAGGGCAGACTCAGGACTATGTGACTGTGACAGCCCACTGGGTAGATGTATTGCCTCCCGCAGCAAGAACAGCAGCAGCGGCACCAGTAGCAGCATCTCGCAAATGCCAACTCGTTCCTAGGCAGGCTACGCTTTGTATCACCGCTTTCCATAAGAGGCACACAGCTGACAACCTCTTACGGAAACTGAGGAACATCATTGCAGAATGGCTTACCCCAATTGGACTCTCCTGGGGATTTGTGACATCGGACAATGCCACCAATATTGTGCGTGCATTACATCTGGGCAAATTCCAGCACGTCCCATGTTTTGCACATACATTGAATTTGGTGGTGCAGAATTATTTAAAAAAACGACAGGGGCGTGCAAGAGATACTGTCGGTGGCCCGAAGAATTTCGGGCCACTTTCTGCATTCAGCCACCGCGTGCCGAAGACTGGAGCACTACCAAACATTCCTGAACCTGCCCTGCCATCCTCTTAAGCAAGAGGTGGTAACGAGGTGGAATTCAACCCTCTATATGCTTCAGAGGATGGAGGAGCAGCAAAAGGCCATTCAAGCCTATACATCTACCCACGATATAGGCAAAGGAGGGGGAATGCACCTGACTCAAGCGCAGTGGAGAATGATTTCAACGTTGTGCAAGGTTCTGCAACCCTTTGAACTTGCCACACGTGAAGTCAGTTCAGACACTGCCAGCCTGAGTCAGGTCATTCCCCTCATCAGGCTTTTGCAGAAGAAGCTGGAGACATTGAAGGAGGAGCTAAAACAGAGTGATTCCGCTAGGCATGTGGGACTTGTGGATGGAGCCCTTAATTCGCTTAACCAGGATTCAATCTGTTGAAATCAGAGCAATACATTTTGGCCACCGTGCTCGATCCTAGATTTAAAACCTACATTGTATCTCTCTTTCCGGGAGACACAAGTCTGCAGAGGTTTAAAGACCTGCTGATAAGAAAATTGTCAAGTCAAGCGGAACGTGACCCGTCAACAGCTCCTCCTTCACATTCTCCCGCAACTGGGGGTGCGAGGAAAAGGCTAAGAATTCCGAGCCCACCCGCTGGCGGTGATGCAGGGCAGTTTGGAGTGAGTGCTGACATCTGGTCCGGACTGAAGGACCTGGCAACGATTACTGACATGTCGTCTACTGTCACTGCATATGATTCTGTCACCTTTGAAAGAATGGTGGAGGATTATATGAGTGACCGCATCCAGGTAGGCACGTCAGACAGTCCGTATGTATACTGGCAGGAAAAAGAGGCAATTTGGAGGCCCTTGCACAAACTGGCTTTATTCTACCTAAGTTGCCCTCCCTCCAGTGTGTACTCCAAAAGAGTGTTTAGTGCAGCCGCTCACCTTGTCAGCAATCGGCGTACGAGGTTACTTCCAGAAAATGTGGAAAAGATGATGATCATCAAAATGAATTATAATCAATTCCTCCGTGGAGACATTCACCAGCAATTGCCTCCAGAAAGTACACAGGGATCTGAGATGGTGGATTCCAGTGGGGACGAATTAATAATCTGTGAGGGGGGCGATGTACACAGTGAAAGGTTTGAGGAATCGGAGGATGATGAGGTGGACATCTTGCCTCTGTAGAGCCAGTTTGTGCAAGGAGAGATTGAATGCTTCTTTTTTGGTGGGGGCCCAAACCAACCAGTCATTTCAGTCAGCCGTGTGGCAGACCCTGTTGCTGAAATGATGGGTGCGTCAATGTTTTTCTTTTCAATCTAAGCCCCTGCAGTTTTCTGTAAGAATCTGCTTCGCTATGATGATCAACAAGTCACAAGGGCAAACACTCAGGGCTGGAGGCGTAGATCTTAGGACCAGCTGCTACAAGCATGGCAGAGGTGTCACTATCACTGGTGACACCCAGAGAGGCAGCGAGGGAGATTGTAATGCAGTGCGCGCAGATAAGCAGCGCAATGGTAAAAAGGAGGCATGGTCTCATAGGTAGGGGTGTGGCCTGTTGGCCTGAATCTCCATTTTGTTGCTCCAGGTATCCCGGGGGTTGAGTGCTGCACCCGGGGACTAGTGTGTGAGTGGTGCTGGCTCCTGCACAGTGACAGCAACTGGGTGTTGCACGTAATGTCACAGTGAAACACCCATATTCTGTCACTGAAGAGGAGCCGGCACTTTGGTGTCACCCCCCCTTGGCGGGTGACACTCGGGTGTGGGCCGCAACCCCGTTGTGATGCCACTGACCCATGGGAAGCTTTACGTGGCTTACCCATGTGTTAGTAGCCCCAAGCATCTTTTGTGTTAGTCCCTGAAGAAAAACTTTAAATATTTACAAATACATTTTGTAATCAATGGGCCTAATTCAGTAAGGATTGCAAATTCTGCTAAGTAACAGAATTTGCAATCCTTTGGTTCGCATGCTGGGGCCACCCAGCATGCCGCCTCCCTTCTTGACCACGCTGAAATTGCAGTCTCAGTGCAGTTCAGCGTGATCATAAAAAATGGGTTAGCCTCCTGTTGGTGCAGACTGTTTTTGTGCGCAGGAAGCCGCCACCATTTTTGTGATCGCAGCTGCTGCATGTGATGTCATGCAGCAGCTCTGACCACGCCTCCTGTTTCTCCGTTGCCGACCCCATTTTGAAGCCCTGCCCATGCACCGCTCCATCTCCGATTTGGAAATGGAGTGTTGCTGACCCCCCCCCAGCACCGATTGACAGTCAGAAGCGATCGCATTATCTGCGGGGTGCCGCAGAAAATGCAGGCGCATGCGTATGCTCTTAGCAATTTTTGCAGTTGGATTGCTTATTGCGATTGCAATCCAACCTGAATCAGGCTCTATTACCTATCACAATGCACTGCGGGTAGTACAAAATTGGGTTAATAATATATAAGAGAAAACCCCCCCAGAGCTGTGCTCCTTAACTGTCCCTGGTGGCTAGTGGAGCGGCTGCCCAGTAATCAGTGTCCACGCCAGTGCGCACATGGCCCGCCCCCTACAGCCACGCTGGATCACGGTATAGTGTGGGCACAGAAGTCCCTTACCTCCCTTTCATCAGCGGCCTCGTGATCCCGGAGGGCGGTGTGTGTGTGATTGACCTTAGGAAGAAACCGGAGCCTCCGCTGCAGTGACCCAGCAACCAGGGCACGGGAGTATACTGCGCCGCTGGGAGTGATGGAGCTGCAGTAAAGATGTCTATTAGACCTAACCTGCTGCAGCCCTTGTAGATTCTTATAAAAAAAAGTTCTTCTTTTCTTGTCAAAATTAATAGCTAAGAATAGGCTGCCTGAGGCAGCCCCCTGTTAAGTGGCCTGCTACTGAAGGCACCAACTACAAACTGAGCTCCCTGTTCATGGAAGCGAGGTTATAGAGGATGGGGCGCTGAGCATCTTGGGAACAGTCAAAAGCTTTGAGCCTGTTGGTGCCTCAGATCAAGATCCTACTCTACACCCCAATGTGAATCCTTGTGGAGTCCAGTGTACCCCACAGAAGAAATGAATGTGTCACACCCATTGGCAGCAACATTAGAATAGCTGCTGATGGGCACAATTGAGAAAGGAAGGGGGGGAAACATTTGAATCCAGCACATATATGTAATTTGAATATGTAATTTGTACCTTCCTACTTTAAAATGTAATGGATGAACCTCACCCTGGGAGAACTATCTTCATGATCAAGAGATCTCATACGCAAGAAAAGCATGTGTTGGGATAGGGCTGTGGAGGGCGGCTGCTCGGGCACCCCCCCGTCAAGTTAAGGAGATTCAACTGAGGAAGCACAAGGGAACTCTCATCTGGGGACAACTGCAGGGAGACCACATCTTTTCAGATGAACATGAGAGGGCGGAAGGCTGCCTAATACTGAAGCACCCTCAAACATCAAACCATATGCAACAACTAGTACAAGCATTCCTGGGAAAAGGTCTGCAGCAGACGGATTTGCATACGGTGATATCATCCAAGCAGTGGGCCAAAGTTGGCTGGAACCCTCATCTGCATATGAAAAGAGAAAAGGGGCGCTTGGATGACCCCTACTTCGCATTGAACACCCCCACCCTCCTTTGGTGTGGGGCTCATGTTGGCCATGCCCCAGCCCCTGAAGCATTCAAGCTGATTTCTTGCAGCAGCTGGGCACTGTAACAGCTCCAGAGCTGCTCTGTAAGGCAAATAAAAGGGTGTGGGCCCTGCAACACCACCTGTAGTTCGCATTGTGCGTTGGAAGGCACAAAGTAAGCAGACGGGAGAAGTCAGGATAGTGCGCAAGGGCATAGAAGGGAGGGGCTCAAGAAAAGAGAAGTGGAAACAGACAGCAAACTAAGCTGGAGAGAGACCTGAGACAATGAGATCTGAATTATACCAGAGCCAACCAGGAGAAAGCACAAATGCAGTCCCCCCCCCTACCACAAATTATGCAGTCGAGTTTCCCACATTTGGGGAAATCACAGAGGTCAGCATACCCAGAATGCACTGAATGAACCTCACCCTGGGAAAACAATCTTCATGACCATGGTATCACCTAAGCAAAATAAGTATGATTTGAGATAGGGCTGGGGAGGGCCGCTGCTCAGGCACACCTCCGTCAAGTAAAGGAGATTCAACTGAGGCAGCACAAGGGAACTCTCATCTGGGGACAACAACTTTTCAGACGAATGTGGGAGGGCAGAAGGCTGCCTAATACTGAAGCACCCCCCAAACAACAAACCAAATGCAACAACTAGTGCAAGCATTCCTGGGGGAAGGCCTGCAGCAGATGGATTCGCATATGGTGATGTCATCCAAGCAATGGGCATAGTTGGCTGCAACCCTCGTCTGCATATGAAAAGAGAAAATGGTCACGCAGGGCATGGCGGCCTTTGTGGGGTTGCGCTTGGATGACCCCTAGATCGCTTTATACACCCCCATCAGTGTGGGGCTCATGTTGGCCATGCCCCAGCCCCTGAAGCATTCAAGCTGATTTCTTGCAGCAGCTGGACCCAGTAACAGCTCCAGAGTTGCTCTACAAGACAAGTAAAAGGGTGTGAGCCCTGCAGCACCACCTGTAGTTTGCATACACACATATATAGGACAGCATCTCTTATATGCCCCAGGGGCAATAAAATAGTATCCTTATCTAGGGTATCCGTCCATGCCGCTACAGCACTACACACCCAGGCCGACGCAATTGCCGGTCTGAGTAAGGTACCTGAATGTGTATAAATGGACTTCAGGGTAATCTCCTGTTTGCGGTCAGCAGACTCTTTGAGGGTAGCCGTATCCTGGGACGGGAGGGCTAACTTCTTGGATAAGCGTGTTAATGCTTTGTCCACCCTAGGGGAGGATTCCCATCGTAACCTATCCGTTGATGGGAAAGGATACGCCATAAGAATCCTTTTGGAAATCTGCAGGAGATTCCCAAGCTTTTTCACATAACTCGTTCAGCTCGTGTGAGGGGGGAAAGGTTACCTCAGGCTTCTTTCCCTTGTACATATGTACCCTCTTGTCAGGGATAGGGGGCTCCTCTGTGATGTGCAAAACATCTTTTATTGCCATAATCATATATCAAATGTATTTTGCCAATTTTGGCTGTAACTTTGCATCATCGTAATCGACACTGGAGTCAGAATCCGTGTCGGTATCTGTGTCAACAATCTGGATAGTGGGCGCTTATGAGACCCTGACAGTCCCTGCGACATAGGATCAGGCATGGGTTGAGACCCTGACTGTCCCAAAGCTTCAGCCTTGTCTAATCTTTTGTGCAATGAGTTTACACTAGCAGTTAAAACATTCCACATATCCATCCAATCAGGTGTCGGCGGAGACACCACATTCATTTGCTCCCGCTCCTCTCTAATATAGCCTTCTTCCTCAGACATGTCGACACACGCGTACCGACACACCACACACACAGGGAATGCTTTTACTGAAGACATTTCCCCCACAAGGCTCTTTGGAGAGACAGAGAGAGAGTATGCCAGCACATACCCCAGCGCTATATAACCCAGGAATAGCACAGTAACTTAATGTTTGCACAGTAGCACGGCTGTATGTAATTTGCGCGGAATTATGTGCCCCCCCCCTCTCTTTTCAACCCTCTTGTCTACCGTGGTATAAGCAGGGGAGAGTCCGGGGAGCTTCCTCTCAGCGGTGCTGTGGAGAAAAAATGGCGCTGGTGAGTGCTGAGGGAGAAGCCCCGCCCCCTCGGCGGCGGGCTTCTGTCCCGCTTAAACTGTACAATTGGCGGGGGCTCATACATATATACAGTGCCCAGCTGTATATATGTTATATTTTTGCCAAAAAGAGGTTTATATTGCAGCCCAGGGCGCCCCCCCTGCGCCCTGCACCCTTACAGTGACCGGAGTATGTGAGGTGTATGGGAGCAATGGCGCACAGCTGCAGTGCTGTGCGTTACCTCAATGAAGATCATGAAGTCCTCTGCCGCCTCTGAAGTCTTCTTTTCTTCTCATACTCACCCGGCTTCTATCTTCCGGCTCTGCGAGGGGGACGGCGGCGCGGCTCTGGGACGGACGGCGAGGGTGAGATCCTGCGTACCAATCCCTTTGGAGCTAATCCCTTTGGAGCTAATGGTGTCCAGTATCTTAAGAAGCAGGACCTTGCAACTCGGAGAGTAGGGCTGCTTCTCTCCCCTCAGTCCCTCGATGCAGGGAGTCTGTTGCCAGCAGTGCTCCCTGAAAATTAAAAACCTAACAAAATACTTTCTGTCAGAAAGCTCAGGAGAGCTCCTGAAAAGCACCCAGTCTCCACTGGGCACAGTATCAAACTGAGGTATGGAGGAGAGGCATAGAGGGAGGAGCCAGTGCACACCCCGAACTAAAGTCTTTCTTAAAGTGCCCATGTCTCCTGCGGAGCCGTCTATCCCCATGGTCCTTACGGAGTCCCCAGCATCCTCTAGGATGTTAGAGAAAATAGGATTTTAATACCTACCGGTAAATCCTTTTCTCTTAGTCCGTAGAGGATGCTGGGCACCCGTCCCAGTGCGTACTGTGTCTGCAGTTATTAAATGGCCCTTAACTCCAGAACATTTATGTGGAGACAACTTTCCCGACTTGACCATCTTCCTTGGACGTTTTCCCCCTGTGTGACTGCTCCCCAGCCTCGGAGGGTTGCATCCATGGTCCCTAGGATCCAGTCCTGGATCCCGAACCTTCGCCCCTCTAGGAGGTGAGAACTGTGCAGTGAGATTCTGGTCTTGGAAGACAGGATTATCCTCCGGTGCGTGTGTAGGTGGGATCCGGACCACTTGTCCAACAGGTCCCACTGGAACACTCTGGCATGGAACCTGCCAAACTGAATGGGCTCGTAGGCCGCAACCATCTTCCCCAGCAACCAAATGCATTGATGGATTAACACTCTTGCTGGTTTCAGAATTTGTTTGACCAGACTCTGGATCTCCATAGCCTTACCACTGGAAGAAAACCTCTTCTGTGTCCAGTATGACTCCCAAAAACAACTACCGCGTCATTGGGACCAACTGCGATTTTGGCAAGTTTAGGAGCCAACCATGTTGTTGAAGAACTGTCAGGGAGAGTGCAATGTTTTGCACTAACTGGTCCCTGGATCTCGCCTTTATCAAGAGATCATCCAAGTACGGGATAATTGTTACTCCTTGCTTGCGATCACCCTGGTGAAAATCCTCAGAGCCGTGGACAGACCAAACGGCAATGTCTGAAATTGGTAATGACAATACTGAATTGCAAACCTCAGGTAGCTTGATGCAGTGGCTAAATGGGAACATGTAAGTAGGCATCCTTTATGTCTACCAAAACCATGAAATCTCCTTCCTCCGGACTGGAGATCACTGCACTGAGAGATTCCATCTTGAAATTTAATTTCCTTAGGTAGAAATTGAGGGATTTCAGATTTAAGATTGGTCTGACTGAGCCGTCCGGCTTCGGGACCACGAAGAGGCTTGAATAAAAGCCTTCTCCCTGCTGACTAAGGCCAATTTGAACAATCGGTGAGGGGGAACGTCTTGAAACCCCAGTTTGTACCCTTGGGACACTATTTGTAAAACCCACAAGTCCAGGTCCAAATTAATGCAGAACTGACTGAAGTGTTTTAGACGTGCCCCCACTGGTGTGGGCTCCTGCAAGAGAGCCCCAGCGTCATGCGGTGGATTTGGCAGAAGCAGAGGATGATCTCTGCTCCTGCGATCTTGAAGAGGATGCAGACCTCTTCCCTCTTCTCCTTCCTCTACCTGCAAAGAAAGGGGAATCTTAACTTCTTGCATATCTATTGGGCCGAAATGACTGCATCAGATAATGATGCGTCTTCATCCGTTGGGAGGGAACATAGGGCAAGAAGGTTGACTTACCTGCGGGAGCTGCCGAGATCAAATTAACTAGGCAGTCACCAAACAAGGCTTCACCTTCATAGGGAAGAGACTCCCTTTCTTCTTGGAGTCAGCATCAGCATTCTCTTGGTGAATCCACAATGCCCTCCTATCCGAGACTGCCATGAAATTGGCCCGTGAACTCAAGAGTCCTATATCCCTTGCAGTCTCACGTAAGTATGCTGCAGTGTCCTTGATATGATACAACGTAAGGAGTATCCCATCTCTCCAAGGTATCTATATCGGATGACAAGGTATTCGACCAATTCTTGAATACTACTACTCACCCATGCACATGTAATGGCAGGTCTAAGTAATGTACCCGTGGTTACATAACTAGAAATAATGTAGCTTCCTGCATAAGATCCGCTGGATTTGTGACAGGGCCCCGTGCAGAACAGGGGGTGACTCCCACTTTATTCTGTCCGCGGCGGGAAATGAATAAAAAACCAGAATCCTTTTGGGGATTTGAAACCATCTTGTCGAGCTGGCCCAGACTTTCTCAAACAGAGATGGAGGAATGTTACATCAGCTTTCATTATATATCTATATATACATACATATAGACCCCTTTGTCAGGAACAGCAGGGTCTTCAGTGATTTTAATATGTCCTTAATATCCACAATCATGTACTGAATGCTCCTTGCCAATATTGGATCTAATCAGGAAACATTATGGTCGACATAGGAATCAGTATCCGTGTCAGTATCAGTGTGTAGTAACTGGGCAAAATAACATTTTTGCGACCCCGCGGGGCCTGAGGGAAAAGAAACATAGCCATGAACATCACATCTATTCTCTACGTCTGTGTCTGGGACACAGATTTATCCAACCTTACTCTGATATTACTGAAACTTTTACCCAGTCAGTTATTGGTGGTGCCAACAGGGCCACCATCATATGTCTGCATTCCTAATATAGTTTCCTCTTGGGAAAAACATTCAGCCACCGACATGTTGACACACATGTACCAAGTACCCACAGACACACCGGCTTATGGGGGACAGACCGTCAGCAAATCTGTCAGAGGGACACAGAGGATTTTTCAGCTCACAATCCAGCGCCAAAAGTACACAGTCTGGGAAATAATAAACTCTATAGTGATAGACTTGTAATGCTCTAAAGATGTTCTGGTGAGGTGAGGAAGAAGCCCCGCCGCTGTAATGGCGCGTATCTGTCCCGCTCAGAAATAATTAATTATGCTAGCGGGCTAAGGACAGTGCCCAGGCACTAATGTCCACTTTTTCCAGCCTTTTGTGAGGAATTTATGCTGCCCAGGGTGCCCCCACCCCCGTGCCCTGCACCCTGCAGTGCCTGTGTTTGTGTGGGAGCATGGCGCGCAGCGTTCCGCTCGCTGCTCGGTACCTCAGAATTCCATCACTGGAGAAGAAGTCTTCTGTTCTTCTGCTACTCACCTGTCTTCTGGCTCTGTAAGGGGGTGACGGCAGGCTGCGGGAGTGTGCATCTAGGCGTACCCAGCGATCAGCACCCTCAGGAGCTAATGGTGTCCTGTCAGCCTGAAGCAGAGCCATTGAACTCACTAGAAGTTGGTCATACTTCTCTCCCCTAAGTCCCACGAAGCAGGGAGACTGTTGCCAGCAGCCTCCCTGAAAATAAAAAAAACTAACAAGTCTTTTCAGAGAAACTCAGTAGAGCTCCCCTGTAGTGCATCCAGTATCACTGTGCACAATACTAAAACTGGAGTCTGGAGGAGGGGCATAGAGGGAGGAGACAGTTCACACCCTTTGAAAGTCTTAAAGTGCCCATGTCTCCTGCAGATCCCGTCTATACCCCATGGTTCTTAATGTGACCACAGCATCCTCTAGGACGTATGAGAAAACAAATAACGCACACATGAGGAGGAGAGAACTAAGGAAGCTATAAGGAGAAGAGGGGAGGGAGGGGGGGTTGAAAGGTAAGGTAATAAAGGCATATTGGATAAACTACAACCTTATACATATTCATTAATGTACCAGTAGTTAGAAGTAGAAGAGCTCTAACAGAAACCACAAAGCTTATCTAAAGCCACACCACACTGGATATGCCCAATCTCATTTGATTTTTGAAGCAAAGCAGTATTGGACTTTGTTAATACATGGATGGGAGACTGCTTGGTAGTATCAGATTCTTTAGGTGTTTTTAAACTACCAACACCATTTTCTTGGTACATTTAATTTTTACATGTATTCTTTTATGTACCAGAAGTTAGAAGTAGAAGAGCTGTAATAAAAACCACCAGCTCATCTACAGCCACAGCACACTGGATTTGCCCAATCTCTCCTGATCATGGAAGCTGAGCAGTGTTGGTCCTGGTTTTAGTACTTGGATGGGAGACCACCAGGAAATACCAGGAGCTGTGTGTATTTTTACAATACTAACACCGTTCTCTTGATGCATTCCATTTTGAAACATTGGGGCAGATCTATTAAGCCTGGTGAACTGATAAAGTGCAAGGTGATAAAGTACCAGCCAGTCAGCTCCTAACTGTCATTTTTCAAACCCAGCCTGTGACATGGCAATTAGGAGCTGATTGGCTGGTACTTTATCACCATGCAAATTATCATTTCACCAGGTTTAATAAATCGGCCGCTTACTCATTTATGTACGAGTAGTTAGAAGTAGAAGAACTCTAACAAAAACCACTAAGCTCATCTACAGCCACACCACACTGTATATGCCCAATATCACCTGATTTTAGGCCTGGTTTGTTCTTGGATGTGAGACTACCTGGGAATACAAGGTGCTGTAGGTAGTTTTATACTTGATTGTTTTTCTCTTGATGCATTATATTTTGAAACTTATTCATTGATGTACCAGTAGTTAGAAGTAGAAGTTAGAAACAGCAAAAATCATCTACAGCCGCATCACACTGGATATGTCCAATCTTATCTGATGTTGGAAGCTAAGCAGTGTTGTGCCTGGTTAGTTTTTGGATTTCAGGTCCTGCCTTCTGGTTTGGCCACGGCACCTCGGAAATTCACCAAGGTCATGGCCGTGATGACGACCCTTCACCATCGGTGAACCAGGGAGGAATCTCTCCTCCCGATAAACATTCTGGAATTGCAGGCAGTGTTCAATTCATTGACACTGGCCCTGCCTCTAGTACAGAACAGGCCTGTTCAAGTACAATCGGACAACGCCACCACGGTAGTGTACACAAATCATCAAGGCGGCACTCGAAATTGCATGGCAAAGCTGGAAGTATCAAAAATCCTCAGTTGGGTAGAACGTCATCTGCCAGCAATATCGGCAGTGTTCATTCCCGGAGTCCTCAACTGGGAAGCGGATTTCCTCAGTCGTCAGGACGTTCACGCTGGAGAGTGGAGAGGCCGCAGCAGAAATGTCTGCACTGGTGTCAGTAGGTGACTGAGGCAGGGATGACTGGGAGATAGTGGGTGACTGAGGCCGGGGTGACTGGGAGATAGTCAGTGACTAAGGCAGGGGTGATAGGGATATAGTGGATGACTGTGGCAGGGGTGACAGGGACAGTAGGAGACTGAGGCAGGGGTGACAGGGATAGTGGGTGACTGAGGCAGGGGTGATAGGGTGACAGTGGGTGACTGAGGCAGGGGTGACAGGGATAGTGGGTGACTGAGGTAGGGGTGATATAGAGATAGTGGTTGACTGAGGCAGGGGTGATAGAGATAGTGGGTGACTAAAGCAGGGGTGACTGGTATAGTGGGTGACTGAGGCAGGGGTCGCAGGTATAGTGGTTAACTGAGGCAGCGGTGACTGGGAGATAGTGGGTAACTGGGGCAGGGGTGACAGGGAAAGTGTGTGACTCAGGCAGGGGTGATAGGGAGATAGTGGGCAGCACATCCCTGCTTCGCTGACAGCAGCACATCCCTGCCTCATTGACAGCAGCACATACCTGCCTCACTTATAGCAGCACATCCCTGCCTTACTGACAGCTGTATATAGGGCCTAATTCATACCTGATCTCTGCTGTGCATATTCACACAACAGGAGATCAGGTCTGAAGTGTGTGTGTGTGTGTGCTGGTGCCGCAGTGCACCGTCACATGCCAGAGATGCGATCAGCATCTCTGCCCAGTGAGCGCCTCTGCCAACACATACTTATCTTGCATATGAGATCTCTTGATCATGAAGATAGTTCTCACAGGGTGAGGTTCATCCATTACATTTTAAAGTAGGAAGGTACAAATTACATATTCAAATTACATATATGTGCTGGATTCAAATGTTTTCCACCCTTCCTTTCTCAATTGTACCCATCAGCAGCTATTCTAATGTTGCTGCCAATGGGTGTGACACATTCATTTCTTCTGTGGGGTACACTGGACTCCACAAGGATTCACATTGGGGTGTAGAGTAGGATCTTGATCTGAGGCACCAACAGGCTCAAAGCTTTTGACTGTTCCCAAGATGCTCAGCGCCCCCTGCTCTATAACCTCGCTTCCATGAACAGGGAGCTCAGTTTGTAGTTGGTGCCTTCAGTAGCAGGCCACTTAACAGGGGGCTGCCTCAGGCAGCCTATTCTTAGCTATTAATTTTGACAAGAAAAGAAGAACTTTTTTTATAAGAATCTACAAGGGCTGCAGCAGGCTAGGTCTAATAGACATCTTTACTGCAGCTCCATCACTCCCAGCGGCGCAGTATACTCCCGTGCCCTGGTTGCTGGGTCACTGCAGCAGAGGCTCCGGTTTCTTCCTAAGGTCAGTCACACACACACCGCCCTCCGGTATCACGAGGCCGCTGATGAAAGGGAGGTAAGGGGCTTCTGTGCCCACACTATACCGAGATCCAGCGTGGCTGTAGGGGGCGGGCCGTGTGCGCACTGGCGTGGACACTGATTACTGGGCAGCCGCTCCACTAGCCACCAGGGACAGTTAAGGAGCACAGCTCTGGGGGTTTTTCTCCTATATTAACCCCATTTTGTACTACCTGCAGTGCATTGTGATAGGTAATAGAGCCTGATTCAGGTTGACTTGCAATCGCAATAAGCAATCCAACTGCAAAAATTGCTAAGAGCATACGCATGCGACTGCATTTTCTGTGGCACCCCGCAGATAATGCGATCGCCTCTGACTGTCAATCGGTGCGGGGGGGGGGGGGGGGTGGGAGGGGGGTCAGCAACAATCCATTTCAAAGTCGGAGATGGAGCGGTGCAGGGGCAGGGCTACAAAATGGGGTCGGCAACGGAGAAACAGGAGGCGTGGTCAGAGCGGCTGCATGACATCACATGCAGCCGCTGCGATCGCAAAAATGGTGGCGGCTTCCTGCGCACACGTACAGTCTGCACCAACAGGAGGCTAACCCATTTTTTATGATCACGCTGAACTGCACTGAGACTGCAATTTCAGCGTGGTCAAGAAGGGAGGCGGCATGCTGGGTGGCCATGCCCTGTGATGGGTGGCCCCAGCATGCGAACCAAAGGATTGCAAATTCTGTTACTTAGCAGAATTTGCAATCCTTACTGAATTAGGCCCATTGATTACAAAATTGTAAACAATATTTGAAGTTTTTCTTCAGGGACTAACACAAAAGATGCTTGGGGCTACTAACACATGGGTAAGCCACGTAAAGCTTCCCATGGGTCAGTGGCATCACAACGGGGTTGCGGCACACACCCGAGTGTCACCCGCCAAGGGGGGTGACACCAAAGTGCCGGCTCTTCTTCAGTGACAGAATATGGGTGTTTCACTGTGACATAACGTGCAACACCCAGTTTCTGTCACTGTGCAGGAGCCAGCACCACTCACACACTAGTCCCTGGGTGCAGCCCCCAACCCCCGGGATACCCGGAGCAACAAAATGGTGATTCAGGCCACGCCCCTACCTATGAGACCATGCCTCCTTTTTACCATTGCGCTGCTTATCTGCGCGCACTGCATTACAATCTCCTTCGCCACCTCTCTGGGTGTCACCAGTGATAGTGACACCTCTGCCATGCTTGTAGCAGCTGGTCCTAAGATCTACGCCTCCAGCCCTGAGTGTTTGCCCATGTGACTTGTTGATCATCATAGCGAAGCAGATGCTTACAGAAAACTGCAGGGGCTTAGATTGAAAAGAAAAACATTGATGAACCCATCATTTCAGCGACAGGGTCTGCCACACGACTGACTGAAATGACTGGTTGGTTTGTGCCCCCACCAAAAAAGAATCAATCAATCAATCTCTCCTTGCACAAACTGGCTCTACAGAGGCAAGATGTCCACCTCATCATCCTCCGATTCCTCACCCCTTTCACTGTGTACATCCCCCTCCTCACAGATTATTAATTCGTCCCCACTGGAATCCACCATCTCAGATCCCTGTGTACTTTCTGGAGGCAATTGCTGGTGAATGTCTCCACGGAGGAATTGATTATAATTCATTTTGATGATCATCATCTTCTCCACATTTTCTGGAAGTAACCTCGTACGCCGATTTCTGACAAGGTGAGCGGCTGCACTAAACACTCTTTTGGAGTACACACTAGAGGGAGGGCAACTTAGGTAGAATAAAGCCAGTTTGTGCAAGGGCCTCCAAATTGCCTCTTTTTCCTGCCAGTATACATACTGACGTGCCTAACTGGATGCAGTCACTCATATAATTCTCCACCATTCTTTCAAAGGTGACAGAATCATATGCAGTGACAGTAGACAACATGTCAGTAATCGTTGCCAGGTCCTTCAGTCCGGACCAGATGTCAGCACTCACTCCAGACTGCCCTGCATCACCGCCAGCGGGTGGGCTCGGAATTCTTAGCCTTTTCCTCGCACCCCCAGTTGCGGGAGAATGTGTAGGAGGAGCTTTTGACGGGTCACGTTCCGCTTGACTTGACAATTTTCTCACCAGCAGGTCTTTGAACCTCTGCAGACTTGTGTCTGCCGGAAAGAGAGATACAATGTAGGTTTTAAATCCAGGATCGAGCACGGTGGCCAAAATGTAGTGCTCTGATTTCAACAGATTGAATCCTGGTTAAGCGAATTAAGGGCTCCATCCACAAGTCCCACATGCCTAGTGGAATCGCTCTGTTTTAGCTCCTCCTTCAATGTCTCCAGCTTCTTCTGCAAAAGCCTGATGAGGGGAATGACCTGACTCAGGCTGGCAGTGTCTGAACTGACTTCACGTGTGGCAAGTTCAAAGGGTTGCAGAACCTTGCACAACAATGAAATCATTCTCCACTGCGCTTGAGTCAGGTGCATTCCCCCTCCTTTGCCTATTTCGTGGGCAGATGTATAGGCTTGAATGGCCTTTTGCTGCTCCTCCATCCTCTGAAGCATATAGAGGGTTGAATTCCACCTCGTTACCACCTCTTGCTTCAGATGATGGCAGGGCAGGTTCAGGAATGTTTGGTGGTGCTCCAGTCTTCGGCATGCGGTGGCTGAAGGCAGAAAGTGGCCCGCAATTCTTCGGGCCACCGACAGCATCTCTTGCACGCCCCTGTCGTTTTTTAAATAATTCTGCACCACCAAATTAAATGTATGTGCAAAACATGGGACGTGCTGGAATTTGCCCAGATGTAATGCACGCACAATATTGGTGGCGTTGTCCGATGTCACAAATCCCCAGGAGAGTCCAATTGGGGTAAGCCATTCTGCGATGATGTTCCTCAGTTTCCGTAAGAGGTTGTCAGCTGTGTGCCTCTTATGGAAAGCGGTGATACAAAGCGTAGCCTGCCTAGGAACGAGTTGGCAATTGCGAGATGCTGCTACTGGTGCCGCCGCTGCTGTTCTTGCTGCGGGAGGCAATACATCTACCCAGTGGGCTGTCACAGTCATATAGTCCTGAGTCTGCCCTGCTCCACTTAACCACAGACAAGTGGACATTGGGTACAACTGCATTTTTTAGGACACTGGTGACTCTTTTTCTGAGGTCTATGTACATTTTCGGTATCGCCTGCCTAGAGAAATGGAACCTAGAGGGTATTTGGTACCGGGGACACAGTACCTTAATCAAGTCTCTAGTTGCCTCTAAATTAACGATGGATACCGGAACCACGTTTCTCACCACACAGGCTGACAAGACCTGAGTTATCCGCTTTGCAGCAGGATGACTGCTGTGATATTTCATCTTCCTCGCAAAGGACTGTTGGACAGTCAATTGCTTACTGGAAGTAGTACAAGTGGTCTTCCGACTTCCCCTCTGGGATGACGATCGACTCCCAGCAGCAACAACAGCAGCGCCAGCAGCAGTAGGCGTTACACTCAAGGATGCATCGGAGGAATCCCAGGCAGGAGAGGACTCGTCAGACTTGCCAGTGACATGGCCTGCAGGACTATTGGCTCTCCTGTCTAAGGAGGAAATTGACACTGAGGGAGTTGGTGGTGTGGTTTGCAAGAGCTTGGTTACAAGAGGAAGGGATTTAGTGGTCAGTGGACTGCTTCCGCTGTCATCCAAAGTTTTTGAACTTGTCACTGACTTATGATGAATGCGCTGCAGGTGTCGTATAAGGGAGGATGTTCCGAGGTGGTTAACGTCCTTATCCCTACTTATTACAGCTTGAAAAAGGCAACACACGGCTTGACACCTGTTGTCCGCATTTGTGTACAGGATGCATACCTTCATGTCCCCATTTATCCACCTCATCAGGCGTACCTCAGATTTGCGGTACAGGACTGTCATTGCCAATTTCAGACGTTGCTGTTTGGTCTCTCCATGGCCCTGAGAATTTTCACCAAGGTAATGGCGGAAATTATGGTGCTCCTGTGCAAGCAAGGTGTCACAATTATCCCGTACTTGGGCGATCTCATAAAAGCGAGATCAAGAGAGCAGTTGCTGAACAGCGTATCACTTTCACTGAAAGTGTTACAGCAACACGGCTGGATTCTCAATATCCCGAAGTCGCAGTTGATTCCTACTACTCGTCTGTCTTTCTTGGGCATGATTCTGGACACGGACCAGAAGAGGGTTTATCTCCTGATAGAAAAGGCCCAGGAACTCATAACTCTTGTCAGGAACCTATTGAAACCAAAACTTGTGTCAGTGCATCACTGCACTCGAGTCCTGGGAAAGATGGTGGCATTATACGAGGCCATTCCATTCGGCAGGTTCCATGCGAGGACTTTCCAATGGGACCTACTGGACAAGTGGTCCGGGTCACATTTACAGATGCATTGGTTGATCACCCTGTCCCCCAGGGTCAGGGTATCACTCCTGTGGTGGCTGCAGAGTGCTCACCTTCTCGAGGGACGCAGATTCAGCATTCAGGGCTGGATCCTGGTGACCACAGACGCAAGCCTCCAAGGTTGGGGAGCAGTCACACAGGGAAGAAATTTCCAAGGTCTTTGGTCAAGTCAAGAGACTTGTCTTCACATCAACATATACAATGCCCTACGTCGAGCGGAGACCTTACTTTGCGACCAACCGGTTCTGATCCAGTCAGACGTCACCGCAGTGGCTCATGTAAACCGCCAAGGTGGCACAAGGAGCAGAGTGGCGATGGCACAAGCCACCAGAATTCTTCGCTGGGTGGAGAATCACGCAAGCGCACTGTCAGCAGTGTTCATTCCGGGAGTGGACAACTAGGAAGCAGACTTCCTCCGCAGACACGACCTATATCCGGGAGAGTGGGGACTTCATCAGGAAGTCTTTGCACAGATTACAAGTCGGTGGGAACTGCCACAGATAGACATGATGCCGTCCCGGCTCAACAAAAAGCTACAGAGGTATTGCGCAAGGTCAAGAGACCCTCAGGCAGTAGCTGTAGACGCCCTAGTGACACCGTGGGTGTTCCGGTCGGTCTATGTATTTCCTCCTCTTCCTCTCATACCCAAGGTGTTGAGGATAATAAGACAAAGAAAAGTGAGAACAATCCTCATTGTTCCAGATTGGCCACGGAGGACCTGGTATCCGGATCTGCAGGAAATGCTCACAGAAGATCTGTGGCCTCTCCCTCTAAGACAGGACCTGTTGCATCAGGGGCCCTGTCTGTTCCAAGACTTACCACGGCTGCGTTTGACGGCATGGCGGTTGAATGCCGGATCCTAGCATTCCGGTTGAGGTCATCCCTACGCTGATAAAGGCTAGGAAGGATGTAACATTTAAACATTACACCGTATATGGCGAAATTATGTTTCTTGGTGTGAGGCCAGGAATGCTCCTACGGAAGAATTCCATCTGGGCCGTTTCCTTCACTTCTACAAACTGGAGTGAATTTGGGCCTAAAATTAGGCTCTATTAAGGTCCAGATTTCGGCCTTATCCATTTTCTTTCAAAAAGAATTGGCTTCTCCTCCAGAAGTTCAGACTTTTGTAAAAGGAGTGCTGCATATTCAGCCTCCTTTTGTGCCTCCGGTGGCACCTTGGGACCTTAACGTGGTGTTAGGTTTTCTAAAATCACACTGGTTTGAACCACTTAAAACAGTGGAGTTAAAATATCTCACGTGGAAGGTGGTCATGTTATTAGCCTTGGCTTCGGCTAGGCGAGTGTCGGAATTAGCGGCTTTGTCACATAAAAGCCCATATTTGGTATTCCATGTGGATAGAGCGGAATTGTGGACCCGTCCTCAATTCCTACCAAAAGTGGTCTCATCTTTTCATATGAACCAACCTATTGTGGTGCCTGTGGCTACGCGTGACTTGGAGGATTCCGAGTTACTTGATGTGGCCAGGACGGCTAGGAGCTGTTACTGGGTCCAGCTGCTGCAAGAAATCAGCTTGAATGCTTCAGGGGCTGGGGCATGGCCAACATGAGCCCACACTGATGGGGGGTGGGGGTGTATAAAGCGATTTAGGGGTCATCCAAGCGCAACCCCACAAAGGCCGCCATGCCCTGCGTGACCCTTTTCTCTTTTCATATGCAGACGAGGGTTGCAGCCAACTATGCCCACTGCTTGGATGATATCACCATATGCAAATCCATCTGCTGTAGGCCTTCCCCCAGGAATGCTTGCACTAGTTGTTGCATTTGGTTTGTTGTTTGGGGGTGCTTCAGTATTAGGCAGCCTTCTGCCCTCCCACATTCGTCTGAAAATGTGTTCTCCCTGCAGTTGTTGTCCCCAGATGAGAGTTCCCTTGTGCTGCCTCAGTTGAATCTCCTTAACTTGACGGGGGTGTGCCCGAGCAGCCGCCCTCCACAGCCCTATCCCAACACATACTTATCTTGCATATGAGATCTCTTGATCATGAAGATAGTTCTCACAGGGTGAGGTTCATCCATTACATTTTAAAGTAGGAAGGTACAAATTACATATTCAAATTACATATATGTGCTGGATTCAAATGTTTTCCCCCCTTCCTTTCTCAATTGTGCCCATCAGCAGCTATTCTAATGTTGCTGCCAATGGGTGTGACACATTCATTTCTTCTGTGGGGTACACTGGACTCCACAAGGATTCACATTAGGGTGTAGAGTAGGATCTTGATCGGAGGCACCAACAGGCTCAAAGCTTTTGACTGTTCCCAAGATGCTCAGCGCCCCCTCCTCTATAACCTCGCTTCCATGAACAGGGAGCTCAGTTTGTAGTTGGTGCCTTCAGTAGCAGGCCACTTAACAGGAGGCTGCCTCAGGCAGCCTATTCTTAACTATTAATTTTGGCAAGAAAAGAAGAACTTTTTTTATAAGAATCTACAAGGGCTGCAGCAGGCTAGGTCTAATAGACCTCTTTACTGCAGCTCCATCACTCCCAGTGGCGCAGTATACTCCCGTGCCCCGGTTGCTGGGTCACTGCAGTGGAGGCTCCGGTTTCTTCCTAAGGTCAGTCACACACACACCGCCCTCCGGGATCACGAGGCCGCTGATGGGGGCGGGCCGTGTGCGCACTGGCGTGGACACCGATTACTGGGCAGCCGCTCCACTAGCCACCAGGGACAGTTAAGGAGCACAGCTCTGGGGTTTTTTCTCCTATATTAACCCCATTTTGTACTACCCGCAGTGCATTGTGATAGGTAATGGGGCCTGATTCAGGTTGGATCGCAATCCAACTGCAAAAACTGCTAAGAGCATACGCATCCGCCTGCATTTTCTGCAGCACCCCGCAGATAATGCGATCGCCTCTGCCTGTGAATCGGTGAAGGGGGGGGGGGGGGGGTCAACAACACTCCATTTCCAAGTCGGAGATGGAGCGGTGCGGGGGCACGGTTTCAAAATGGGGTCGGCAACGGAGAAACAGGAGGCGTGGTCAGAGCAGCTGCATGACATCACATGGGCCGGACTCTACCAGTGGAGCCCCAGCGTCATGAGGTAGATTTTGTAGAGGCCGGGGAGGACTTCTGTTCCTGGGAACTAGCTGTGTTGTGCAGCTTTATTCCTCTGCCCCTACCTCTGGCAAGAAAGGACGCACCTCGCACTTTCTTGTTTCTTTGTGACCGAAAGGACTGCATTTGATAATGCGGAGCTTTCTTATGCTGTGAGGGAACATAAGGTAAAAAATTTGATTTTCCAACTGTAGCTGTGCGTGTTAATGCTTTGTCCATCCTAGGGGAGGATTTCCATCGTAACCTATCCGTTGATGGAAAAGGATACGCCATAAGAATCCTTTTGGAAATCTGCAATCTTTTATCTGTAGATTCCCAAGCTTTTTCACATAACTCGTTCAGCTCGTGTGACCCCCTCAAAGGTTACCTCAGGCTTCTTTCCCTTGTACATATGTACCCTCTTGTCAGGGACAGGGGGTTCCTCTGTGATGTGCAAAACATCTTTTATTGCCATAATCATATATCGAATGGATTTTGCCAATTTTGGCTGTAACTTTGCATCATCGTAATCGACACTGGAGTCAGAATCCATGTCGGTATCTGTGTCAACAATCTGGGATAGTGGGCGCTTATGAGACCCTGACAGTCCCTGCAACATAGGATCAGGCATGGGTTGAGACCCTGACTGTCCCAAAGCTTCAGCCTTGTCTAATCTTTTGTACAATGAGTTTACACTAGCATTTAAAGCATTCCACATATCCATCCAATCAGGTGTCAGCGGAGACACCACATTCATTTGCTCCCGCTCTTCTCTAATATAGCCTTCTTCCTCAGACATGTCGACACACGTGTACCGACACGCCACACACACAGGGAATTCTTTTTCTGAAGACAGTTTCCCCACAAGGCCCTTTGGAGAAACAGAGAGAGAGTATGCCAGCACACACCCCAGCGCTAAATAACCCAGGAATAACACAGTAACTTAATGTTTGTCCAGTAGCGCTGCTGTATGTAATTTGCACCGAATTTTGTGCCCCCCCCCTCTCTTCAACCCTCTTCTCTACCGTGGTATAAGCAGGGGAGAGTCCGGGGAGCTTCCTCTCAGCGGTGCTGTGGAGAAAAAATGGCGCTGGTGAGTGCTGAGGGAGAAGCCCCGTCCCCTTGGCGGCGGGCTTCTGTCCCGCTTAAACTGTAAAATTGGCGAGGGCTCTTACATATATACAGTGCCCAGCTGTATATATGTTATATTTTTGCCAAAAAGAGGTTTATATTGCTGCCCAGGGTGCCCCCCCTGCGCCCTGCACCCTTACAGTGACCGGAGTATGTGAGGTGTATGGGAGCAATGGCGCACAGCTGCAGTGCTGTGCGTTACCTCAGTGAAGATCATGAACTCTGTGGAGCCCGTCTATCCCCATGGTCCTTACGGAGTCCCCAGCATCCTCTAGGACGTTAGAGAAACTAGGATTTTAATACCTACCGGTAAATCCTTTTCTCTTAGTCTGTAGAGGATGCTGGGCACCCGTCCCAGTGTGTACTGTGTCTGCAGTTATTAAATGGCCCTTAACTCCAGAACATTTATGTGGAGACAACTTTCCTGACTTGACCATCTTCCTTGGACATTTTCCCCCTGTGTGACTGCTCCCCAGCCTCGGAGGGTTGCATCTGTGGTCCCTAGGATCCAGTCCTGGATCCCGAACCATCGCCCCTCTAGGAGGTGAGAACTGTGCAGCCACCAATGGAGTGAGATTCTGGTCTTGGAAGACAGGATTATCCTCCGGTGCATGTGTAGGTGGGATCCGGACCACTTGTCCAACAGGTCCCACTGGAACACTCTGGCATGGAACCTGCCAAACTGAATGGCCTCGTAGGCCACAACCATCTTCCCCAGCAACCGAATGCATTGATGGATTAACACTCTTGCTGGTTTCAGAATTTGTTTGACCAGACTCTTCTGTGTCCAGTATGACTCCCAAAAACAACTACCGTGTCATTGGGACCAACTGCGATTTTGGCAAGTGTAGGAGCCAACCATGTTGTTGAAGAACTGTCAGGGAGAGTGCAATGTTTTGCACCAACTGGTCCCTGGATCTCGCCTTTATCAGGAGATCATCCAAGTACGGGATAATTGTGACTCCTTGCTTGCGAAGGAGAACCATCATTTCCGCCATCACCCTGGTGAAAATCCTCGGAGCCGTGGACAGACCAAACGGCAACGTCTGAAATTGGTAATGACAATCCTGAATTGCAAACCTCAGGTAGCTTGATGCAGTGGCTAAACGGGAACAAGTAAGTAGGCATCCTTATGTCTACCAAAACCATTAAATCTCCTTCCTCCGGACTGGAGATCCCTACCCTGAGAGATTCCATCTTGAAATTGAATTTCTTTAGGTAGAAATTGAGGGATTTCAGATTTAAGATTGGTCTGACTGAGCCGTCCGGCTTCGGGACCACGAAGAGGCTTGAATAAAAACCTTCTCCCTGCTGACTAAGGCCGATTTGAACAATCGGTGAGAGGGAACGTCTTGAAACCCCAGTTTGTACCCTTGGGACACTATTTGTAAAACCCACGAGTCCAGGTCCAAATTAATCCAGAACTGACTGAAGTGTTTTAGACGTGCCCCCACTGGTGTGGGCTCCTGCAAGAGAGCCCCAGCGTCATGCAGTGGATTTGGCAGAAGCAGAGGACGATCTCTGCTCCTGCGATCTTGAAGAGGTTACAGACCACTTCCCTCTTCTCCTTCCTCTACCTGCAAAGAAAGGGGAATCTTAACTTCTTGCATATCTATTGGGCCAAAATGACTGCGTTAGATAATGATGCGTCTTCATCCGCTGAGAGGGAACATAGGGCAAGAAGGTTGACTTACCTGCGGGAGCTGCCGAGATCAAATTAACTAGGCCGTCACCAAACAAGGCTTCACCTTCATAGGGAAGAGACTCCCTTTCTTCTTGGAGTCAGCATCAGCATTCCCTTGGTGAATCCACAATGCCCTCCTATCCGAGACTGCCATGAAATTGGCCCGTGAACTCAAGAGTCCTATATCCCTTGCAGTCGTAAGTATGCTGCAGTGTCAACAGGCCAACTAAACCCTCCCCCCTCCTTTTACCCCATCACTTTGTCCAGTCCCTGTGGTCCATACTGTATTGCCATTATTATGCATGTTGCTGTGCTGGCCCTTTTCTGAATGTCCCTGCCACCGCCACCGAAGAGCTGGATAGCCCAGTATGAAAACCACCTGCCGGCCTCACTGACGGTCCGAGTCAAAGGCTCCATTTTTTTTTTAAAGATCCCTCTGCCAAGTTAAGGGGGGGTTAAGGGGGCCCCAGAGATATCAGTGTACTGGGGCCCAAGATTTCTGTTGCTGGCCCTGACCCTCAGGGGCGTATCTACCCCTTGGCCAGGATGTCACTTGCCAGGGGCACCATCCAGGTTTCAGTTGGGGGATTAGAGTTCATACAGTAATTAAATGTTTTCATATTGAGAACTACATCTCCCAGCATATACAGTGTGCTGGGGATGCTAACAAGCTTTATTTAAAAGTTTAAAAAACATTGCTTTTATAATTGCAATGGTTAAAAAGGGAGAGCTATAAATCAATTTATCAGTGAATGATCGCAGTTTGAGCCGTTACATTTTACTGAACCACCTATCCCTCCACACTCACTACCTGTCCTCAGGATACATTTAGCATCCCGGCAGACGGTATACCGGCGGTCATTTGACCGATGTTGGAATCCTGACACCACTTGGGAGACTGGTGCCGGCACACAGACAGCCAACATCCCGAAGGTGAGTATTGGAGGGAGGGTTAGGAGTCGGACCAGAGGAGGCGGTGTAAGGGAAGGCACTAGGAGGGGGGGGGGGTAGCCCTAGCTGCCACCCCCTGAGGGTTAGCCCTATCCGCCACCCCCCCAGAGGGTTAGTATTAGGATTGGGGATCATGTGACCGCTGGAATCCCGAGCGCCGGATGCCATACCCAACCCCCTTTACTTTTTCAGGCATTTCTATCTCTCCTCTCTCTATGGTGTTCCAATTGCCCACTTTCCCTTGTGCTTTACTCTCTCTCTCTCTCCTTTGTTTAGAGCATCAGTTTCTGTAGTCCACTTTTACACTCGCAGAAAAATCCCGGGATATTGCACGTGAACGCGCATCATCCCGGGATTCTTCTCAGTGTAAATGGGTACAGGGACAATTTCCCGGGACGAGCATCCCGGGATTTCATCCCAGGTCAAAAGCAGGGTTGAACCCGGGACCGTCCCGGGAAGCTGGGTAGTGTGAAAGGGCCCGTCCCGGGATTCACTACCCGGGACTGTTAAAAGGCCTCCGATTGGAGCTTTCATGGGCTCAGAAAAGATGATGTCATCATTCAGAGCCCTGGGGAGTGTCCTTGATGCGTGTGAGGAAGGCAGCATGGCGACCTGGACAGACCAGGAGGTGAGAGAGTTGCTGAGCATTAGGGGAGAGGAGGAAATTATGAGGCAGATCACAGGCACAGTCAAAGATGCAGTCATTTATAAAAACATCTCCAAGATGCTGCAAGCCAGGGGAATCATCCGCACACAGCAGCAAGTGTTAAACAAAATGAAAACTCTTAAAAAGCATTTCCTTAAGGTGCATGACAACAACAGGAAAAAGAGCGGTGTTGGCCGTATCGACTGGCAGTACTATGACATGTGCGCCAATATCTTTGGAAACACAGCTATATGCAGTCCGGTGAGTCTGTCTTCCAGTTCACAGTACACTGCTACAGAAGGCACTCCAGAAGAGACACAGACAAGCAGTGACGTCTGTCCATCATCACCGTTGTTAATTGACGACACACCTGAGGACAGCGACACATCATCCCAGCCGTCCATAAACACATCCAGAAACGACGACAGCATAACTGCAACCATTGAAGACGTCGTGGATGCTCAGACCAGTGACAGTGGGACTGTACAAAGTGCCGTCACCCCAACTTTACAGAAAAACAGTAAGTACATGTTTAGAAATTAACACTCATAGCACAAATCCACAATTGTTAATCATCCGGTTATGTGCGTAGTATGAGTGGCCAGTGTGGCGGCAGCGTGGCGAGCGCTAATGAGCCCCTTGCAGGATCACTGCGCTCAACACGCTGCTGGCACGGTGGCACACTTTGCATTTTCTGCCCCCACGCAGGGGGGCTTTGCATTTTTAAAAAAAGTTCAATGTTGCAGAGTAGCTAGTGTATAGGTGGATTAATGCCACAAACACATGTTTGCTAACGCTGCTATTTTTATATACGCTCATTTTGTATTTCTTCTCTTCACAGTTTGCACCGTACCGCCTAGAAGGAAGAAATTGAACAGAGCGGAGCAAGTGGCTAAAGCCATGTCAAATGTCCTTGTCGACCAACTCCGAGAGATGGACGCTACAATGTCCGCACAGGAGGATGCAAGGCTCGACAGGTTTCTAGAGGCAGAACGCCAAATGCATGATGCATTCCTTTCCCAAGTCATGACAATGCAGGAACGCATGAGTAGAGAGCAGTATGACCGCCACAGGGAATTGCACCAAATGAACATGGCGTTCTATGAGCGTATGACCAATACCTCAAGAGCACCAAACCAACACCACAACTCACAATACCCCCCTGAGCAGGGTTTTTCATCATTTAATCCTGGTCCATACTATGCCCCAAATACTGCACCATCTAGTGCGCCAAGCCCAGAGTTTACTGTATTGCGCAATTTGCCGTGAAACACAGTGAATTGCTTTTTTTGGTTGTTATTTGTTGTTAAATAACCACAGTGTGGTCATTGTTTATGCACAACTGTTTGTGCCTTCCTTCATTTTTTTCTATGTTCTGTTTTGTATAGTGTCTACATTAAAGCACTTTTTATTTATTTTTTACACAGTGATAATATACTGCAGGGACACTGTGGTTTATGGTGTTGTATCTACAAACCTACCAGTGTTTTTTTTTTTTTATGCCAATAAAAACTTGTTTGCAAATCTAGGCATAACATTCCCATTTGTGCGTAAAGTAGACCATGTTTACAGTGTTTTCTACATTGTTTATGCATATATACACAGTTGCTGGCAATGTGTTTTTTTTGGAAAAACATAAATAATGAACCCAAAGATCAAAGGTGGAATACAAAATAAAAACATTTTCATTCACCAAACATGTTGTGCTGATTCTTAAACACTATTGTACCAGTGCTGCAAGGTTGGACGTAATAGTGTGGCGTATTTGTTCTGCAGCGGAGTTTGAGGCAGTCCCAAACAAAGCACCTTCCACATGTGGGTTTATAACCTCAGGGTCCTGCACAGTCCACTCAGGAAGGAATAGCTCATTTTGCAGTTCACAGATGTTGTGCAGTATACAGCACGCAGCTACTACATTAGGCATATTCATAAGGTCCACATCATTGCGCTTCATCAAACAACGCCATCTTCCTTTTAACCTGCCAAAGGCGTTCTCAACCACCATCCTTGCTGAACTCAGGGTGTGAGTATAGGTTTGTTGCTCTGGGGTTAACTGGACCTGTTGGGTGTAGCCTTTCATAATCCAGGGGCGTAAAGGGTATGCAGCATCCCCGATGATGTGGACAGGGATCTCCACCCCATTCACAATCTTTGCACACTCTTTGGGGTACAGCCAGCCTCCCTGCTTCTCCTCTACGATGTTGTACAGGTCAGAATTGGCAAGAACTCGGGAGTCATGAGATCGGCCTGGCCAGCCAATAAACACATCTAGGAAACTAAAGAACAGTAAAATTGAAAACAATTAGAATGTAAAACTCACACATGCAACTCATCCCACCACCCCAAAAATAAACACTTACCAATATTTGTGGTCCACAACAGCCTGTAATATGATGGAGTGCCAGCCCTTCCTATTAAAATAGTCAGCATGGTTGTCACGTGGGGCAATAATGGGGATGTGTGTCCCATCAATCGCTCCTCCACACTGCGGATAGCCTCGCTTCACAAATCCAATGATGGTATCCTGTAAGCGCTGTCCTTGTGGTAGAGATATGAAGCGCTTGTATAAGGTAGATACAATTGCTTTAGTCACCTGGTGGACTATGACACAGCAGGTGGAGATTGCAACGCCGAACAAGCATGAGACTGAGCGGTACTCTCCTGGGGTAGCATACCACCACAATGCAATAGCTAATCTCCTGCGTGCCTCGATGGGTCTCCTAAGCCTGGTGGTCTGCATGTCAAGTGCTGGGGTAAGTAATTCCAGGATGTAGTTAAAGGTTGCACGAGACACACGGAAGTTAGCCATCCACTCCTCATCCTGGTAAGCTTCCACGGTCCTCATAAAGGCTTCTCCGTGCCGGCGATCTCTGGACCAAAATGAGCGGTTAGGGCCCATACTCACGCTCAGTATGATACTCATCCTGGATGATATGAAGGCTCTCCTCCTGCGCAAATATTGGCGGCGACTAGCAGCCCTATCCAGCATAAATTGCGCCCTCCTCCTCCTCATAAAATATATGTGCAGTATACTGCACAGTGTGATAAGCTGCATCATGCTGTCAGTGGCTGTATGAAACATCTGCAAAGCAGAAAGAATCATGAGCTCAGGCATACACACTGGTACTCCGTCGGCCATGACTGCAGCAATGGTGTGAGCAGGCACCACCCCTCCCTTTGTTGACTAGTGTGACCTCATCAATGTGAGCCAGAAAAGGCCATTTCTAATGACACACATGTGCATTTGCAGGGATATCCCGGGATCAGTGTAAATGGGGCTGTCCCGGGTCGATCCCAGGTCTTAGTGCAGTGTGAAAGGGGTCAGTCCCGGGAAGGCATCCCGGGACGCATCCCGGGAGTGCGAGTGTAAAAGTGGTATTACACCCTTATTTTTTCCAGTGTTTCACTATCTCTCTGATGTAATGAGGATGTATGGTCTAGAGCAGGGCTGGCCAAACCGGTCCTCGAGATCTACCAACAGTTCATGTTTTCTAGGCCTCCTGGAGATCTGTACAATTGTCAGTTAGGAATGAATGCAGCACATCTTAATTAGTAATGACTACACCTGTGCATCAGCAAGGTGGTCTGGAAAATGTGAACTGTTGGTAGATCTTGAGGACTGGTTTGGCCAGCTCTGGTCTAGAGGGATCAGTAATGCATTGTACTGTATAGAGGTGTCAGGGATGTAGCGTAGGGAATAGAGGCGTCAGGGATGTAGCGTAGGGAATAGAGGCGTCAGGGATGTGGCGTAGGGAATAGAGGCGTCAGGGATGTGGCGTAGGGAATAGAGGCGTCATGGATGTGGCGTAGGGAATAGAGGCGTCAGGGATGTGGCGTAGGAAATAGAGGCGTCAGGGATGTGGCGTAGTGAATAGAGGCGTCAGGGATGTGGCGTAGGGTGTCAGGGATGTAGCGTAGGGAATATAGGCATCAGGGATGTACTAGCAGGTATATAGAGGTCAGTGTACTGTAAAGAGGGGTCAGTAAAGCAGTGATGGTTATAGAAAGGTCAGTGATGTAGTGTAGGGTATAGAGGGGTCAGTTATGTAGTGTGGGGTAAAGAGGGGTCAGTAAAGATACTAAGCTGAAGTACTTAGAACACTTCTTGAATTAAGACACAACCTGCAAGAAAAAGTATGCAATATGGGTGAAAAGGCAAATGTCAGAGGTCTGATACAAGTGACCAGCTCCATACCTTGCACCACATAGCGTTATGTTAAACTGGGATATGTTCTTTTTTGGTGTGTGTGTGTGTGTGTGTGTGTGTGTGTGTGTGTGTGTGTGTGTGTGCCAAAGGCTGCCTGCCTGATTGCTCCTCCCCCATCCGGCTCCCAAGCACCTCTGCTGCCCAGTGATCCAGGAGCCTGCTGCTAGGAAGAAGTGGCCGAGCTTCAGCAAGCGAGTCTGGAAACTGGCGGAGGAAGTCATGATAACCAGATAATGGGGAGTGGAGAGCCAGTTCCAAGGTAATACTTGATACAGCTGGTTGAAATCCTGGTCGGTGGATATGGATTCCAAGAAAACCCTGGAGGTGCTTCCTTTCAAGGGAGACACTCTCTTTGGAGAAGACCTCAATAAGATTGTAGCTGATCTGGCTACTGCTTAAACAACTTGCCTACCTAGTATGACTCCTACCACGCAGAAGGCTAAAAGTACTTTCCCTTGGCCCTTTCATCCTCCAGGTAAAGCGTACCCATGGTCAGGCATACCCAAAGCAAGCTCATGCTTCCAGACCTGCCAAGCCCAGATTGAAGCAAGCCTGGGCTGCCCGTCAGCCTGCTTCCAAAACGGACAAGCCTGCCGCATGACGGGGCGGGCCTCCCTCTGGGGCAGGCTTTTTCAACCAGTGTGCCGTGGCACACTAGTGTGCCGCGACCAGTTGCAAGGTGTGCCGCGGAGCCAGAGCAGTGTCCTGCACCTTAAGAGTGAACTGTTGGCCCGGGCTCTTTTTAGAGGATTAGTTATGCTCCGGCCGTGACCTATGACTTGAAGACGCGGCGGTGTGATATCATAGGTCACTGCTGCCGCGTCTACCACCCAGCCAGCCCACTTGCCTGCTTACACATCTTCCAGTTCCCGCCTGCATACACAGCTTTCCTTGCCAACCCACATCCACACCTGCCCAACCGCCCCCTGCTCAGTATTTGCAGCACTCCACTATGAACGCCCGCAACCGAGGGACAGGGAGGAGGACAGCTGACCGGTAGGGGCTAATATTTGTTATTTTATTTCTACTGTGGGGAACAATAAGATTTATGTGGGGAGAATAAGGATTTATATGGATTTATGGGGGGAACAATGTGAATAATTAATGTGGGGAGCAATACGATTTATGTGGGGAGAAATGTGATTGATTTATGTGTGAGCAACATGATTTATGTGGGGAGCAACTGTGTAGGCCAATGTATGTGTGGATTTTTCTTTACTGTGAGGGCCAATGTGTGTTTTTTGTTTTTTTTTCTGTGGGGAACTGATGGTGTGCCCTGGGAATTTTAAAATATTATTCGGCGTGCCGTGACTAAAAAAAGGTTGAAAATCACTGCTCTGGGGGATCCCAGGGTGGGGGGCCCGACTTCTAGGTTTGGCATAGAAAGGTATAATTCTAAGATAGAGAATTCTATTTGGAGCTCACCTTATACTTTGTGAAGAAATAATCAGCATTGTGGCTGAGCAGATACATGTAGTGTGTGGCTGCAAACTGCATGGATCTGCTGCGTTGCAATGCTGATACTTTTTTTTTTCAAAGTACCAATAGCTTCATATAATGTTCACAATTTTTATGCATGATCAAATAGCTCAATGGGTAGGGTGTTTGATTAGAATTCAACAGGTTATAGGTTTGAATCCTGGGTATTGTAGTTTGAGATGTGTTATTTAATAAAGCATGTTATTCTGACTGCCGGCATCCTATCACCTGGGATATCATACTAAATAAATGGAGTTGATCATTTTTTTTTTTTTTATTAAACTAGGGACAATTTCCAGATACTTTTCTTTATAACTGAGATTGCCCCCTGGAACTTCACATCAGTTGACAACTATGCATGAGTGGGCAGTGCTTGCCCTGGATCTGCCCACCCATTTGTGTGCCATCATAAAAGAAAGCATAACTGACAGTTATCCTGGGCGTACACTACACAATTATCTGTCAGGCTATCTATCCAGTCTGGATGGATGAAATAAAAATCTGGTAATGTATAGGAGCAAATGTCAATTAACCATTTGCTCCCAAACACTAGAAAAGTGGTCAAAAATGGTCATTACACAAATTGGTTAAACCCCAAATTTAACCAATTTGTTTAGGGGACCATTTTTGTCCATTTTCTAGTGTTTGAGAGTAAATCGTTGATGGTCATTTGCTCACATAGATAACCGGATTTCTATTCCAACCAGCCAGTGTTGGAGAGATGGTCTGCCAGATTACATAATGCATACCAGAGCCATAACTAGACTTTTTAGTGCCCTGTGACAGAGAATTATATGCCCCCCCCCCCCACTATTTTTGCAATATGGACAAAAGGCGCATGCCTCGTGGGGAAGGGGCATAACAAGATTGGTCTCAGAGAAAGCACATGAGATATGAAGATATATCTAGTATACTTAGATTGAGAGGAAAAAGGAGAGATACAAACTAAAAGCGCTCCCATAAAAGCCAAGTTTACAAACACACACCCAGTGGATACATAAAATTGATTGGTCACGTACACTGGTAATTCAGGAGATGAATAAAGATCCAACGTTGATTAAAGGCAGATGAATCTAATTCTCATAAAATTATAAGACAAAAAGAAAGTGCAATAGTGCAATTATCTTTGTTTAAAAGACCTGAATTTATTTTAATGTCGCACTTACACCAAACAGATGAGGTCAGTAGCATATTAGAGATGAGCGGGTTCGGTTTCTCTGAAACCGAACCCGCACGAACTTCATGTTTTTTTCACGGGTCCGAGCAGACTCGGATCCTCCCGCCTTGCTCGGTTAACCCGAGCGCGCCCGAACGTCATCATGACGCTGTCGGATTCTCGCGAGACTCGGATTCTATATAAGGAGCCGCGCGTCGCCGCCATTTTCACACGTGCATTGAGATTGATAGGGAGAGGACGTGGCTGGCGTCCTCTCCATTAGAAATTAGATTAGAAGAGAGAGAGAGATTGTGCAGAGTCAGACAGAGTTTACCACAGTGACCAGTGCAGTTATTGTTAGTTAACTTTTATTTATTTTAATATATATCCGTTCTCTGCTATATCCGTTCTCTGCCTGAAAAAAAACGATACACAGCAGCAGCCAGTCACACAGTGTGACTCAGTCTGTGTGCACTCAGCTCAGCCCAGTGTGCTGCACATCAATGTATAAAAGGCAAAGCTTATAATAATTGTGGGGGAGACTGGGGAGCACTGCAGGTTGTTATAGCAGGAGCCCCCAGGAGTACATAATATTATATTAATTTAAAATTAAACAGTGCACACTTTTGCTGCAGGAGTGCCACTGCCAGTGTGACTAGTGGTGACCAGTGCCTGACCACCAGTATAGTAGTATATTGTTGTATGTATTGTATACTATCTCTTTATCAACCAGTCTATATTAGCAGCAGACACAGTACAGTGCGGTAGTTCACGGCTGTGGCTACCTCTGTGTCGGCAGTCGGAACTCGGCAGGCAGTCCGTCCATCCATAATTGTATTACAATATATACCACCTAACCGTGGTATTTTTTTTTCTTTCTTTATACCGTCATAGTGTCATACTAGTTGTTACGAGTATACTACTATCTCTTTATCAACCAGTGTACAGTGCGGTAGTTCACGGCTGTGGCTACCTCTGTGTCGGCAGTCGGCAGGCAGTCCGTCCATCCATAATTGTATTATTATTATAATATATACCACCTAACCGTGGTTTTTTTCCCATTCTTTATACCGTCGTCATAGTGTCATACTAGTTGTTACGAGTATACTACTATCTCTTTATCAACCAGTGTACAGTGCGGTAGTTCACGGCTGTGGCTACCTCTGTGTCGGCAGTCGGCAGGCAGTCCGTCCATCCATAATTGTATTATTATTATAATATATACCACCTAACCGTGGTTTTTTTTCCATTCTTTATACCGTCGTCATAGTGTCATACTAGTTGTTACGAGTATACTACTATCTCTTTATCAACCAGTGTACAGTGCGGTAGTTCACGGCTGTGGCTACCTCTGTGTCGGCAGTCGGCAGGCAGTCCGTCCATCCATAATTGTATTATTATTATAATATATACCACCTAACCGTGGTTTTTTTTCCATTCTTTATACCGTCGTCATAGTGTCATACTAGTTGTTACGAGTATACTACTATCTCTTTATCAACCAGTGTACAGTGCGGTAGTTCACGGCTGTGGCTACCTCTGTGTCGGCAGTCGGCAGGCAGTCCGTCCATCCATAATTGTATTATTATTATAATATATACCACCTAACCGTGGTTTTTTTTCCATTCTTTATACCGTCGTCATAGTGTCATACTAGTTGTTACGAGTATACTACTATCTCTTTATCAACCAGTGTACAGTGCGGTAGTTCACGGCTGTGGCTACCTCTGTGTCGGCAGTCGGCAGGCAGTCCGTCCATCCATAATTGTATTATTATTATAATATATACCACCTAACCGTGGTTTTTTTTCCATTCTTTATACCGTCGTCATAGTGCCATACTAGTTGTTACGAGTATACTACTATCTCTTTATCAACCAGTGTACAGTGCGGTAGTTCACGGCTGTGGCTACCTCTGTGTCGGCAGTCGGCAGGCAGTCCGTCCATCCATAATTGTATTATTATTATAATATATACCACCTAACCGTGGTTTTTTTTCCATTCTTTATACCGTCGTCATAGTGTCATACTAGTTGTTACGAGTATACTACTATCTCTTTATCAACCAGTGTACAGTGCGGTAGTTCACGGCTGTGGCTACCTCTGTGTCGGCAGTCGGCAGGCAGTCCGTCCATCCATAATTGTATTATTATTATAATATATACCACCTAACCGTGGTTTTTTTTCCATTCTTTATACCGTCGTCATAGTGTCATACTAGTTGTTACGAGTATACTACTATCTCTTTATCAACCAGTGTACAGTGCGGTAGTTCACGGCTGTGGCTACCTCTGTGTCGGCAGTCGGCAGGCAGTCCGTCCATCCATAATTGTATTATTATTATAATATATACCACCTAACCGTGGTTTTTTTTCCATTCTTTATACCGTCGTCATAGTGTCATACTAGTTGTTACGAGTATACTACTATCTCTTTATCAACCAGTGTACAGTGCGGTAGTTCGCGGCTGTGGCTACCTCTGTGTCGGCAGTCGGCAGGCAGTCCGTCCATCCATAATTGTATTATTATTATAATATATACCACCTAACCGTGGTTTTTTTTCCATTCTTTATACCGTCGTCATAGTGTCATACTAGTTGTTACGAGTATACTACTATCTCTTTATCAACCAGTGTACAGTGCGGTAGTTCACGGCTGTGGCTACCTCTGTGTCGGCAGTCGGCAGGCAGTCCGTCCATCCATAATTGTATTATTATTATAATATATACCACCTAACCGTGGTTTTTTTTCCATTCTTTATACCGTCGTCATAGTGTCATACTAGTTGTTACGAGTATACTACTATCTCTTTATCAACCAGTGTACAGTGCGGTAGTTCACGGCTGTGGCTACCTCTGTGTCGGCAGTCGGCAGGCAGTCCGTCCATCCATAATTGTATTATTATTATAATATATACCACCTAACCGTGGGTTTTTTTCCATTCTTTATACCGTCGTCATAGTGTCATACTAGTTGTTACGAGTATACTACTATCTCTTTATCAACCAGTGTACAGTGCGGTAGTTCACGGCTGTGGCTACCTCTGTGTCGGCAGTCGGCAGGCAGTCCGTCCATCCATAATTGTATTATTATTATAATATATACCACCTAACCGTGGTTTTTTTTCCATTCTTTATACCGTCGTCATAGTGTCATACTAGTTGTTACGAGTATACTACTATCTCTTTATCAACCAGTGTACAGTGCGGTAGTTCACGGCTGTGGCTACCTCTGTGTCGGCAGTCGGCAGGCAGTCCGTCCATCCATAATTGTATTATTATTATAATATATACCACCTAACCGTGGTTTTTTTTTCATTCTTTATACCGTCGTCATAGTGTCATACTAGTTGTTACGAGTATACTACTATCTCTTTATCAACCAGTGTACAGTGCGGTAGTTCACGGCTGTGGCTACCTCTGTGTCGGCAGTCGGCAGGCAGTCCGTCCATCCATAATTGTATTATTATTATAATATATACCACCTAACCGTGGTTTTTTTATACCACCTAACCGTGGCAGTCCGTCCATAATTGTATACTAGTAAACTATCCAATCCATCCATCTCCATTGTTTGTTTACCTGAGGTGCCTTTTAGTTCTGCCTATAAAATATGGAGAACAAAAAAGTTGAGGTTCCAAAATTAGGGAAAGATCAAGATCCACTTCCACCTCGTGCTGAAGCTGCTGCCACTAGTCATGGCCGAGACGATGAAATGCCAGCAACGTCGTCTGCCAAGGCCGATGCCCAATGTCATAGTACAGAGCATGTCAAATCCAAAACACCAAATATCAGAAAAAAAAGGACTCCAAAACCTAAAATAAAATTGTCGGAGGAGAAGCGTAAACTTGCCAATATGCCATTTACCACACGGAGTGGCAAGGAACGGCTGAGGCCCTGGCCTATGTTCATGGCTAGTGGTTCAGCTTCACATGAGGATGGAAGCACTCAGCCTCTCGCTAGAAAACTGAAAAGACTCAAGCTGGCAAAAGCACCGCAAAGAACTGTGCGTTCTTTGAAATCCCAAATCCACAAGGAGAGTCCAATTGTGTCGTTTGCGATGCCTGACCTTCCCAACACTGGACGTGAAGAGCATGCGCCTTCCACTATTTGCATGCCCCCTGCAAGTGCTGGAAGGAGCACCCGCAGTCCAGTTCCTGATAGTCAGATTGAAGATGTCAGTGTTGAAGTACACCAGGATGAGGAGGATATGGGTGTTGCTGGCGCTGGGGAGGAAATTGACCAGGAGGATTCTGATGGTGAGGTGGTTTGTTTAAGTCAGGCACCCGGGGAGACACCTGTTGTCCGTGGGAGGAATATGGCCGTTGACATGCCAGGTGAAAATACCAAAAAAATCAGCTCTTCGGTGTGGAGGTATTTCACCAGAAATGCGGACAACAGGTGTCAAGCCGTGTGTTCCCTTTGTCAAGCTGTAATAAGTAGGGGTAAGGACGTTAACCACCTCGGAACATCCTCCCTTATACGTCACCTGCAGCGCATTCATAATAAGTCAGTGACAAGTTCAAAAACTTTGGGTGACAGCGGAAGCAGTCCACTGACCAGTAAATCCCTTCCTCTTGTAACCAAGCTCACGCAAACCACCCCACCAACTCCCTCAGTGTCAATTTCCTCCTTCCCCAGGAATGCCAATAGTCCTGCAGGCCATGTCACTGGCAAGTCTGACGAGTCCTTTCCTGCCTGGGATTCCTCCGATGCATCCTTGCGTGTAACGCCTACTGCTGCTGGCGCTGCTGTTGTTGCCGCTGGGAGTCGATGGTCATCCCAGAGGGGAAGTCGTAAGCCCACTTGTACTACTTCCAGTAAGCAATTGACTGTTCAACAGTCCTTTGCGAGGAAGATGAAATATCACAGCAGTCATCCTACTGCAAAGCGGATAACTGAGTCCTTGACAACTATGTTGGTGTTAGACGTGCGTCCGGTATCCGCCGTTAGTTCACAGGGAACTAGACAATTTATTGAGGCAGTGTGCCCCCGTTACCAAATACCATCTAGGTTCCACTTCTCTAGGCAGGCGATACCGAGAATGTACACGGACGTCAGAAAAAGACTCACCAGTGTCCTAAAAAATGCAGTTGTACCCAATGTCCACTTAACCACGGACATGTGGACAAGTGGAGCAGGGCAGGGTCAGGACTATATGACTGTGACAGCCCACTGGGTAGATGTATGGACTCCCGCCGCAAGAACAGCAGCGGCGGCACCAGTAGCAGCATCTCGCAAACGCCAACTCTTTCCTAGGCAGGCTACGCTTTGTATCACCGCTTTCCAGAATACGCACACAGCTGAAAACCTCTTACGGCAACTGAGGAAGATCATCGCGGAATGGCTTACCCCAATTGGACTCTCCTGTGGATTTGTGGCATCGGACAACGCCAGCAATATTGTGTGTGCATTAAATATGGGCAAATTCCAGCACGTCCCATGTTTTGCACATACCTTGAATTTGGTGGTGCAGAATTTTTTAAAAAACGACAGGGGCGTGCAAGAGATGCTGTCGGTGGCCAGAAAAATTGCGGGACACTTTCGGCGTACAGGCACCACGTACAGAAGACTGGAGCACCACCAAAAACTACTGAACCTGCCCTGCCATCATCTGAAGCAAGAAGTGGTAACGAGGTGGAATTCAACCCTCTATATGCTTCAGAGGTTGGAGGAGCAGCAAAAGGCCATTCAAGCCTATACAATTGAGCACGATATAGGAGATGGAATGCACCTGTCTCAAGTGCAGTGGAGAATGATTTCAACGTTGTGCAAGGTTCTGATGCCCTTTGAACTTGCCACACGTGAAGTCAGTTCAGACACTGCCAGCCTGAGTCAGGTCATTCCCCTCATCAGGCTTTTGCAGAAGAAGCTGGAGGCATTGAAGAAGGAGCTAACACGGAGCGATTCCGCTAGGCATGTGGGACTTGTGGATGCAGCCCTTAATTCGCTTAACAAGGATTCACGGGTGGTCAATCTGTTGAAATCAGAGCACTACATTTTGGCCACCGTGCTCGATCCTAGATTTAAAGCCTACCTTGGATCTCTCTTTCCGGCAGACACAGGTCTGCTGGGGTTGAAAGACCTGCTGGTGACAAAATTGTCAAGTCAAGCGGAACGCGACCTGTCAACATCTCCTCCTTCACATTCTCCCGCAACTGGGGGTGCGAGGAAAAGGCTCAGAATTCCGAGCCCACCCGCTGGCGGTGATGCAGGGCAGTCTGGAGCGACTGCTGATGCTGACATCTGGTCCGGACTGAAGGACCTGACAACGATTACGGACATGTCGTCTACTGTCACTGCATATGATTCTCTCAACATTGATAGAATGGTGGAGGATTATATGAGTGACCGCATCCAAGTAGGCACGTCACACAGTCCGTACTTATACTGGCAGGAAAAAGAGGCAATTTGGAGGCCCTTGCACAAACTGGCTTTATTCTACCTAAGTTGCCCTCCCACAAGTGTGTACTCCGAAAGAGTGTTTAGTGCCGCCGCTCACCTTGTCAGCAATCGGCGTACGAGGTTACATCCAGAAAATGTGGAGAAGATGATGTTCATTAAAATGAATTATAATCAATTCCTCCGCGGAGACATTGACCAGCAGCAATTGCCTCCACAAAGTACACAGGGAGCTGAGATGGTGGATTCCAGTGGGGACGAATTGATAATCTGTGAGGAGGGGGATGTACACGGTGATATATCGGAGGGTGAAGATGAGGTGGACATCTTGCCTCTGTAGAGCCAGTTTGTGCAAGGAGAGATTAATTGCTTCTTTTTTGGGGGGGGTCCAAACCAACCCGTCATATCAGTCACAGTCGTGTGGCAGACCCTGTCACTGAAATGATGGGTTGGTTAAAGTGTGCATGTCCTGTTTTGTTTATACAACATAAGGGTGGGTGGGAGGGCCCAAGGATAATTCCATCTTGCACCTCTTTTTTCTTTTCTTTTTCTTTGCATCATGTGCTGATTGGGGAGGGTTTTTTGGAAGGGACATCCTGCGTGACACTGCAGTGCCACTCCTAGATGGGCCCGGTGTTTGTGTCGGCCACTAGGGTCGCTAATCTTACTCACACAGCTACCTCATTGCGCCTCTTTTTTTCTTTGCGTCATGTGCTGTTTGGGGAGGGTTTTTTGGAAGGGACATCCTGCGTGACACTGCAGTGCCACTCCTAGATGTGCCCGGTGTTTGTGTCGGCCACTAGGGTCGCTAATCTTACTCACACAGTCAGCTACCTCATTGCGCCTCTTTTTTTCTTTGCGTCATGTGCTGTTTGGGGAGGGTTTTTTGGAAGGGCCATCCTGCGTGACACTGCAGTGCCACTCCTAGATGGGCCCGGTGTTTGTGTCGGCCACTAGGGTCGCTAATCTTACTCACACAGCTACCTCATTGCGCCTCTTTTTTTCTTTGCGTCATGTGCTGTTTGGGGAGGGTTTTTTGGAAGGGCCATCCTGCGTGACACTGCAGTGCCACTCCTAGATGGGCCCGGTGTTTGTGTCGGCCACTAGGGTCGCTAATCTTACTCACACAGCTACCTCATTGCGCCTCTTTTTTTCTTTGCGTCATGTGCTGTTTGGGGAGGGTTTTTTGGAAGGGACATCCTGCGTGACACTGCAGTGCCACTCCTAGATGGGCCCGGTGTTTGTGTCGGCCACTAGGGTCGCTTATCTTACTCACACAGCGACCTCGGTGCAAATTTTAGGACTAAAAATAATATTGTGAGGTGTGATGTGTTCAGAATAGGCTGAAAATGAGTGTAAATTATGTTTTTTGAGGTTAATAATACTTTGGGATCAAAATTACCCCCAAATTCTATGATTTAAGCTGTTTTTTAGGGTTTTTTGAAAAAAACACCCGAATCCAAAACACACCCGAATCCGCCAAAAATAATTCGGTGAGGTTTTGCCAAAACGCGTTCGAACCCAAAACACGGCCGCGGAACCGAACCCAAAACCAAAACACAAAACCCGAAAAATTTCAGGCGCTCATCTCTATAGCATATAGAATGAATCCTCTTTGGCAGTACAGCAGCAAAGGACTGGATGATAACAGTCCTAACAATGTCCAACACCGATATCAAACAAATGCAGCTGGACAGAAGTAGGTCTGACTTCTCTCCCCTCACTCCCACGATGCAGGGAGCCTGTAGCCAGCAGGTCTCCCTGAAAATAAAAAACCTAACATAAAGTCTTTTCAGAGAAACTCAGGAGAGCTCCCCTGTGTGTGACCAGTCTCTCTGGGTAGAGATGGCTACTGACTCACTGTCTCAACACAGTCATATCTAGTATACTTGACACTCAATGGTTTGTGGTATTGCCGGGGGGCCCTCCTTAAATGCATATACAGTCACACATGGCTTGCTTGTGCAAATGGCATATCAGCAGTCAGCACTAACTGGTGACATGCCATTTGTACAAGTAAGCCATGTGTGACTAATATATAAACACACTTTATTAAATAACACCTCAAACTACCATACCCAGGATTCAAACCTATAACCTGTTGAATTCTAATCAAACACCCTACCCATTGAGCTACTTGATCCTGCATAAAAATTGTGAACATTATATGAAGCTATTGGTACTTTGCAAAAAAAAAATATTAGCATTGCAACTCAGCAGATCAATGCAGTGTGCAGCCACACACTCCATATATCTGCTCAGCCACGATGCTGATTATTTCTTCACAAAGTACAAGGTGAGCTCCAAATAGAATTCTCTAGCTTAGATTATACCTTTCTATGCAAGGGTAAATAGCTCAATTGTTTGACTGCAATGCCACAGGAAATGGTTTGGATCCAAGACAGTGTGACTGAATAATAAAGAAACCTTAAGATGAGTTCATGAATGTTGTATAAGTATTAGTGAGAGAAGGGGTCAGGAGCATGCTAGGCTGCAAAAAATAAGGTAGGCTGCAAGTGAAAGTAATGATCTCCTATATATTTTCCCAGATCTGTCACTCTGTGTGGCTAACTCTGGGGGAAGTCACAGCAATGGGCGGAGACGGCATCTGCAGGACGATACACCAGTGCCAGCAGCAGACCGTAACAAAGTGACAGATTAGGGAGAATATATAGGAGGTAGGGAGGTGGCCATGGTACATGGCTGACCAAGGGACACTAGCTCATGTACCCCTTTACCACTGAGGCTAGCCACCAAGGATGGACCTGTCACCAGTGCACATGCAATAACCTCTTCTGCTGCCCTCTTTGCAACTCAGATTGCCCAGTGCTCCCCTTCGCTAACAGTCCACAAAGTTTCCCCATCTCACGATCTGCCTCCTCACCGCCACTTTCATCTCTACAGCACACGCGCATATCATACAAGATCCCATCATGCGTACGTAGGTCTGAAATGCCAGAGGGAGGTTGGGGGGAGATTGGCATGCGCCAGCAACACCACACAGCTCACTGTGACCACAATGGAGAGGCGCTGCAACAGGACAATACACCAACCTCGGAGCAAGGAACTGCGTCGGTCAGGAGGAGAACTATTTCAATAGCATAAAAAGGTTAGTGCGTCCCACCCTATGGACACCAGACTCATCAAGTCACTGTTGCCAGAGTCTCATACAATGACTCTGAACCTCTAAGCACACTATTTGACTGTCCACACCCTGCTGTGCCTATTACCCATCTCCTCCACCACCCTCAACACTGACCCACACATCATTCACCCACAAAGATACAATAAAGGTAGTTTGGATAAATTAGCTAAATGAAATGGATTTAACCAATTTATCTAAATGACCATTTTTGGATGTTTTCCAGTGTTTGTGAGCAAATGGTCAATTGTCATTTGCTGCCACATATTAGCATAATTTTGTTTCAACTAGAAAAAAAAAAATTGGACAGATAATCTAAGTGTGGATCCAGTTTAAAGGTCCGTATTCACGGCCCGATTTTGGGGAGAGATGTGTGCTGAGCGAACTGCTCAGCACACATCTCTCCCCCCGCTCAGCACAGCGTGATGTGTGCTGAGCGTACGGGGGGTGGGGGGGCGCTCATTTCACCCCCTGTGTAGGGCATTCTGTGTGTATCCAGCTTAACAGGTGTGAGCATCATACAACTACTGACTTGCGAGTAACTATACAGCAGCTCCATACCTTGTGACTTGAAGAAACACCAGTTAACCCCGGGAATGCTGCAGTCAAAGCAACAATTCCTCTTCTTACATTCCGCTGCACTTATTGTGGGGTAGCCGCAATCCCTTCTGCTGTACGGTTCCACATTAAATTGTTTCTTGTCACTTCCTGTTGATGCAGTAAGGAAACATCCAGGAATTACAGCAGCTTAGTTTTTTTTTTTTTAACTGGGGCAATTTAGCTAGATCACAGGGCAATTTAGCTCCTTTGGTCCTTTTTTAGGACCAGTTAATCAGACAGTTGAGCAAACTGAAAAACAGCTAACAGGAAATTTCAACTTAAATGGTATTTTCTAATCTTATCTGACCATGACTAAGAATAAAGGATACACAAGATAAACTCTTAGAGCTATGGACCTTATCCATGTTTAAGCTCCATCAACTCTGTAATCAATAGCACTACATGCTCCCACTCTACCACTGTACTATATACTCTACCTGTGTTTTTAAGGTAAAAACACCATTTAACCCCAGTGACACTTGAATTAAAGCAGCAGCCTCTGGAATAGCATTCTTTAGCATTAATCCCAGGAAATCTGCAATCTTCACGCTCTTTGATAGCCACGCTACATTGCTGTTTACTTGGATGGAGCAGAGAGCACAACATCAGGACATAGGAAATATTACAATGCATGATAAGAAAGGTGTGAGCTCTACAGCAAGGCCTCTAACCCTTTGCCAGTGCCAAATACATAGGGCTTAACTCAGATCTGATCACAGCAGCAAATTTATTAGCTAAAACCATGTACACTGCAGGGGGGGGGGGGTGTATAATATGTGCAGACGCAGAGAGAGTTAGATTTTGGTGAGGTGTGTTCAAACTGAAATCTAAATTGCAGTGTAAAAACAAAACAGCCAGTATTTACCCTGCACACAAACAATATAACCCACCTAAATCTCTCTGCAAATGTTATATCTGCCCCCCCCATCCCTGCAGTGCACATGGTTTTGCCCACTAGCTAACAAATTTGCTGCATCTGGGAATTACAGCATCTTAATATTTCTTTTTACAGAAGGTTCAGCAAATTAAATTATTTAGTGAAATACTGTAATCATAACAGTTACAGGGATATTGTAGGTAGATTTATTGCCAGTGGATAAATGTAAAAATTAAACCCTTAGGCATAGTTCCCAAATGCTGTCATTGCAATCCAGATTTTAAGGATATCATGCTTGAGCACAGGTGACTTAATTAGAACTTCGGTCAATGTGAATTAACCATTGGACTCAACCATGGTTATCCTTAAAACCCAGGGGTCTATTTAAGATCGATCTTAATCGATGTTGGGCTTCCAGGTTGAAAAAAAACACACATTTACTAACATTTTAAAATTTATATAAAAAATCATCTGTTCGTAAATGCAGTGCACATGGTTTTGCCCAACTGCTAACAAAAATCCTGCTGCGATCAACTCAGAATTACCCCCCATGGCCCTCATTCCGAGTTGTTCGCTCGCAAGCTGCTTTTAGCAGCATTGCACACGCTAAGCCGCCGCCTACTGGGAGTGAATCTTAGCATCTTAAAATTGCGAACGAAAGATTTGCAATATTGCGATAAGACATCTCTGTGCAGTTTCTGAGTAGCTCGAGACTTACTCTGCCAGTGCGATCAGTTCAGTGCTTGTCGTTCCTGGTTTGACGTCACAAACACACCCAGCGTTCGCCCAGACACTCCTCCGTTTCTCCAACCATTACCGCGTTTTTCCCAGAAACGGTAGCATTTTTTCCCACACGCCCCTAAAACGGCCTGTTTCCGCCCAGAAACACCCACTTCCTGTCAATCACATTACGATCACCAGAACGATGAAAAAACCGTGAGTAATATTCCTAACTGCATAGCAAATTTACTTGGCGCAGTCGCAGTGCGAACATTGCGCATGCGCATTAAGCGGAAAATCGCTGCGATGCGAAGAAAATTACCGAGCGAACAACTCGGAATGACCACCTATGTGCACTGCAGGGAAGGCAGATTTAACATGTGCAGAGAGAGTTAGATTTGGGTGTGGTGTGTTCAATCTGCAATCTAATTTGCAGTGTAAAAATAAAGCAGTCAGTATTAACCCTGCACAGAAACAAAATAACTCACCCAAATCTAACTCTTTCTGCACGTGTTATATCTGCCTCCCCTGCAGTACACATGGTTTTGCCCAACTGCTAACAAAATTCCTGCTGCGATCAACTTGGAATTACCCCCATCGATTGATGTTTTCACACTGCTCGTGTATATAAGACATAGGGCCTAATTCAGTTTGGATCGTAATACGCGTTCCAACCGCAAAAACTATGAAGAGGATGGGGGCATATACGCAGGGTCCATCCTGTGCGTGTGCCTACATTTTCTCCGGGTGCCCCGCAGAAAATGCGAATGCCTCTGCCTGTCAATCAGTAGAGGGCATACCTTCGCAGGTATATCGCGATCATGAGCCATGTCTCCCATTTTTGTCATTATAGGTGCTCTGTGAGCTGCTGGCCATGCCCCAGCCCCTCTGTCTCCCGTGAATAGACATTGAGGCTTATTCAGACCAGATCGCTTCAATTTATTTTCACCCAGCGGGCAATCAGGTCTGCACTGCACATGCGTATGCGCCACAATGCGTAAGTGCGACGGTCCGGAGATCACAAGAAGATTGACAAGAAGAGGGTGTTTGTGTGGGTGGCAACTGAATGTTTCTAGGGAGTGTCCGGAAAAACACTGGAGGGACCCGGCGTTTTGTGGGAGGATTTGTGACGTCACCTCAATGGCTGAGTAAGTGCTGAGCTGTGCAGCTCTTGTGCACATGTGATCACACACCTGCACAGCAAATTTTCCCTTCCGCTGTAGGCGGCAACTACCTGATTACAGGGATGCAAAAAACACACCCTAGCGATCAGGTCTGAGTTACCCACAATGTGCATATTTGCAGAGCAACAAGCTACAGGGAGCCTTCCACCCCCACCCCCCCCCTTCCCCATGACTATGGGACACTGCGGCCCCCACAGGGGGGGGGGGTTGTTTGGGTTAGCTGGACATTCCCAAAAAAAGTGACTGTCCTGCAAAAATTGGGTTAGTTGGGAGGTATGTGCAAATACATTTATTGTTTTGCATGCAGGGTAAATACTGGCTTCTTTGACATTTAGCCACAAATGCTGCACAGCTGAATTACAGTATTACACTGCAATTAACAGTTATGCTAGGACATTCCCCCTCCCAAATCTACCTCTCTCTGCATGTTACATCTGTCCCACAGTGGCGTGCGGTGAGGTCAGTGGCTAGTGAGGCACTACAGCCATAATTTCCGCCGAATCCTGCCGATGACCCTTAGCCAATGCCCGCTACTGCCTCTGAGCCGATACCCGCTGCCACCGCCAATGGCTTACAAACTCTCCCACAATCAACTGACCCAGCCCTCCACCACTAATTTCTATCTCAGTCCGATGCCGCCAATGCCTGCTGCCTGCCTGCTCATTGTTCTTGTTATATATTATACATTTTTAAAGAAAAAAAAATGAGTGTTTGGGACTGGGAAGGGTGAGGGAGGAGGACATGAATGCAATTTTGTTGTCCAGGGCTTCCATTAACTTAAAGGAGAAGGGTCTGAATGGGTTAAAAAATGCGTGAGGTCCCCCCTCCTTAGTATAACCAGCCTCGGGCTCTTTGAGCCGGTCCTGGTTATTTAAATACTGGAGAGGAGACTGTAAGGCAATCCGAGCAGAAGAATTGCAGAAATGCAGGTGAGAAAAGCAGTATAGGCTCAAGGGGTGTAGATTTAGTATGAAATGAGTCAAAAGCGTAGATAAAGTGGGTGCAGAAAAGCATTTGGAGTGTAAGAAATGAAAGGATTGTGAGAGGTTTAAGAAGCAATGGTAATTATGTTAGATGTTTTAAGTGTTTGCAGGTAAAATTGCATTGGTGCAGCTGTGCTTAAAAAACAAAATTATAATAATACAGATACAGGCATTTGTAGGTGAAATGGATGGTTTATGAAATGTCCAAGTAAGGTAGTTCTGTGCTATGTAATCAGATGCAACAATCAGGAGGTGAGTGATCTGAGGAGTAAGTGACTCACATTTGTTATTAGTTCTTCAGTTTTCTTTGTTTTGTTAGATTGGTGTGCTTCTGTTTTCCTTCTTTTTCACTTCGATTGAACGCTGATTGAACACTGCTGTTATGTGTCAATTTTATCACGCTTTGATAAAAATGCACGTCTAGATCAATAAATGCACAGCCAAATGGCTTTGCACAGCCTACACCATTGGACTTAAGTAGAAGACTATTACAAGTGAAACCAATAATTGAAATCTGTAACCACCCACACCCCACCCCCTCAAATGCCAGGCAATAAATTACCTTAAAAACAACAACCAGGCATTCCACAAAGATTAAACTGGGTCTATATCATTCAAAACTTTAAAAAAGTACTTCAAAATCACATACTATGCAATAATGTTTCAATTTGCATTACCCAGCAGAATTAGCTTTGCATATATAGATATAGTGCAGCAGAATATATTGGTGGTTGTAGTCAATTGTAATTACCTGTAGGTGACAAGAAGAGAAGAAACGTCAATTCACAATCGATATCAGCTGAAGATAAATTAATGCTGATTGAACACTGCTGTTATGTGTCAATTTTATCACGCTTTGATAAAAATGCACGCTTAGATCAATAAATGCACAGCCAAACGGCTTTGCACAGCCTACACCATTGGACTTAAGTAGAAGACTATTACAAGTGAAACCAATAATTGAAATCTGTAACCACACCCCACCCCCTCAAATGCCAGGCAATAAATTACCTTAAAAACAACAACCTGGCATTCCACAAAGATTAAACTGGGTCTATATCATTCAAAACTTTAAAAAAGTACTTCAAAATCACATACTATGCAATAATGTTTCAATTTGCATAACCCAGCAGAATTAGCTTTGCATATATAGATATAGTGCAGCAGAATATATTGGTGGTTGTAGTCAATTGTAATTACTCAGCAGAATTAGCTTTGCATATATAGATATAGTGCAGCAGAATATATTGGTGGTTGTAGTCAATTGTAATTACCCAGCAGAATTAGCTTTGCAAATATAGATATAGTGCAGCAGAATATATTGGTGGTTGTAGTCAATTGTAATTACCCAGCAGAATTAGCTTTGCATATATATAGTGCAGCAGAATATATTGGTGGTTGTAGTCAATTGTAATTACCCAGCAGCAGCTCTACTGCACTCAACATCACCAGCGCTCACAATATATATAATGCTATATACTATGCCATAGTGGTGCTTACTATATAACACCTCCTACTGCGTTCCCCCTGGCAATGAGCATGACACCCAGAGAGTGAAACCCCTGGCAATGAGCATGACACCCAGCACGTACAACTCTTGGCATTGAGCAGTTTTTGTAAAAGTAATTCGAAGCTTTACTGTAGGGCATAGTGTATCACAGATATTGTGGTGAGTGACATAATATGTTCCAAAGGGCATTAATGTGTGGGGCTTAACATGGTGGAAATTACTGTACTTTTTTCCCTGTGGTGGCCGAGGTCTGTTGGTGCAGGGTCAAGAACTGGGGTGTAAGGTAGTCTTTGCCTGCAAGGCTACGTCCATTTTATGGAGACCATACCCATTTTTGCGAGGTCACGCCCCCCCATCCTGTCCGGAGCGCTCACGCAAATATAGTTTTTTTTATATATATATATATGGGGGAGGGGCACAATTTTTAATGCCAATGGTGGCGGGGGGCACGCATTTTTAAATCTCGCATTTGAAGCCAAATTGTTTAGAAACACCCCTGCAAGAAAATATCTGCAAATCCAATGTTACCATAAGTGTGGCATATACCTGCGCTTGCTCGCGGGGTGAGAACATCTCCCTAATTGAATTCAGCGATATGAATAGAGGTTGTGCAGCAGCCACAGAAAGGGTTAATCTCTGCAGCTTGTCACTAAATTACATTGTTGCAATTTTAGCTGGGAGCTGCAATAATTACTCTAATACATAACACAGCCAACACTTCTATATTCACACAATATACTGCATGGTGAATATAGAAGTGGTGCTTACTAAACAGCACCTCCTACTGCATTCCACATCACCGCTGGTCACACTCATATCAGGCCCATAATGCTGTATACTATGCCATAGTGGTGCTTACTATATAACACCAGGTACTGTGCAGTGGTCAAAACACACTAACTGGTCCCATGCTGTTGTTGAACTAAAGGCCTATACACACGATGAGATTCTGTCTATGCTAATAGGTTTAAAAAGGTTACATAAAAGCTACTTTATGTATTTATTCATTAAAGTTTTTAAGTTGTATTTTACAACCATACAATGATATGATATATAGAGATGAGCGGGTTCGGTTTCTCTGAAACCGAACCCGCACGAACTTCATGTTTTTTTCACGGGTCCGAGCAGACTCGGATCCTCCCGCCTTGCTCGGTTAACCCGAGCGCGCCCGAACGTCATCATGACGCTGTCGGATTCTCGCGAGACTCGGATTCTATATAAGGAGCCGCGCGTCGCCGCCATTTTCACACGTGCATTGAGATTGATAGGGAGAGGACGTGGCTGGCGTCCTCTCCATTAGAAATTAGATTAGAAGAGAGAGAGAGATTGTGCAGAGTCAGACAGAGTTTACCACAGTGACCAGTGCAGTTGTTGTTAGTTAACTTTTATTTATTTTAATATAATATATCCGTTCTCTGCTATATCCGTTCTCTGCCTGAAAAAAAACGATACACAGCAGCAGCCAGTCACACAGTGTGACTCAGTCTGTGTGCACTCAGCTCAGCCCAGTGTGCTGCACATCAATGTATAAAAGGCAAAGCTTATAATAATTGTGGGGGAGACTGGGGAGCACTGCAGGTTGTTATAGCAGGAGCCCCCAGGAGTACATAATATTATATTAATTTAAAATTAAACAGTGCACACTTTTGCTGCAGGAGTGCCACTGCCAGTGTGACTAGTGGTGACCAGTGCCTGACCACCAGTATAGTAGTATATTGTTGTATGTATTGTATACTTTCTCTTTATCAACCAGTCTATATTAGCAGCAGACACAGTACAGTGCGGTAGTTCACGGCTGTGGCTACCTCTGTGTCGGCAGTCGGAACTCGGCAGGCAGTCCGTCCATCCATAATTGTATTACAATATATACCACCTAACCGTGGTATTTTTTTTTCTTTCTTTATACCGTCGTCATAGTGTCATACTAGTTGTTACGAGTATACTACTATCTCTTTATCAACCAGTGTACAGTGCGGTAGTTCACGGCTGTGGCTACCTCTGTGTCGGCAGTCGGCAGGCAGTCCGTCCATCCATAATTGTATTATTATTATAATATATACCACCTAACCGTGGTTTTTTTTTCATTCTTTATACCGTCATAGTGTCATACTAGTTGTTACGAGTATACTACTATCTCTTTATCAACCAGTGTACAGTGCGGTAGTTCACGGCTGTGGCTACCTCTGTGTCGGCAGTCGGCAGGCAGTCCGTCCATCCATAATTGTATTATTATTATAATATATACCACCTAACCGTGGTTTTTTTTTCATTCTTTATACCGTCGTCATAGTGTCATACTAGTTGTTACGAGTATACTACTATCTCTTTATCAACCAGTGTACAGTGCGGTAGTTCACGGCTGTGGCTACCTCTGTGTCGGCAGTCGGCAGGCAGTCCGTCCATCCATAATTGTATTATTATTATAATATATACCACCTAACCGTGGTTTTTTTTTCATTCTTTATACCGTCGTCATAGTGTCATACTAGTTGTTACGAGTATACTACTATCTCTTTATCAACCAGTGTACAGTGCGGTAGTTCACGGCTGTGGCTACCTCTGTGTCGGCAGTCGGCAGGCAGTCCGTCCATCCATAATTGTATTATTATTATAATATATACCACCTAACCGTGGTTTTTTTATACCACCTAACCGTGGCAGTCCGTCCATAATTGTATACTAGTATCCAATCCATCCATCTCCATTGTTTACCTGAGGTGCCTTTTAGTTCTGCCTATAAAATATGGAGAACAAAAAAGTTGAGGTTCCAAAATTAGGGAAAGATCAAGATCCACTTCCACCTCGTGCTGAAGCTGCTGCCACTAGTCATGGCCGAGACGATGAAATGCCAGCAACGTCGTCTGCCAAGGCCGATGCCCAATGTCATAGTACAGAGCATGTCAAATCCAAAACACCAAATATCAGAAAAAAAAGGACTCCAAAACCTAAAATAAAATTGTCGGAGGAGAAGCGTAAACTTGCCAATATGCCATTTACCACACGGAGTGGCAAGGAACGGCTGAGGCCCTGGCCTATGTTCATGGCTAGTGGTTCAGCTTCACATGAGGATGGAAGCACTCAGCCTCTCGCTAGAAAACTGAAAAGACTCAAGCTGGCAAAAGCACCGCAAAGAACTGTGCGTTCTTTGAAATCCCAAATCCACAAGGAGAGTCCAATTGTGTCGTTTGCGATGCCTGACCTTCCCAACACTGGACGTGAAGAGCATGCGCCTTCCACTATTTGCATGCCCCCTGCAAGTGCTGGAAGGAGCACCCGCAGTCCAGTTCCTGATAGTCAGATTGAAGATGTCAGTGTTGAAGTACACCAGGATGAGGAGGATATGGGTGTTGCTGGCGCTGGGGAGGAAATTGACCAGGAGGATTCTGATGGTGAGGTGGTTTGTTTAAGTCAGGCACCCGGGGAGACACCTGTTGTCCGTGGGAGGAATATGGCCGTTGACATGCCAGGTGAAAATACCAAAAAAATCAGCTCTTCGGTGTGGAGGTATTTCACCAGAAATGCGGACAACAGGTGTCAAGCCGTGTGTTCCCTTTGTCAAGCTGTAATAAGTAGGGGTAAGGACGTTAACCACCTCGGAACATCCTCCCTTATACGTCACCTGCAGCGCATTCATAATAAGTCAGTGACAAGTTCAAAAACTTTGGGTGACAGCGGAAGCAGTCCACTGACCAGTAAATCCCTTCCTCTTGTAACCAAGCTCACGCAAACCACCCCACCAACTCCCTCAGTGTCAATTTCCTCCTTCCCCAGGAATGCCAATAGTCCTGCAGGCCATGTCACTGGCAAGTCTGACGAGTCCTCTCCTGCCTGGGATTCCTCCGATGCATCCTTGCGTGTAACGCCTACTGCTGCTGGCGCTGCTGTTGTTGCCGCTGGGAGTCGATGGTCATCCCAGAGGGGAAGTCGTAAGCCCACTTGTACTACTTCCAGTAAGCAATTGACTGTTCAACAGTCCTTTGCGAGGAAGATGAAATATCACAGCAGTCATCCTACTGCAAAGCGGATAACTGAGTCCTTGACAACTATGTTGGTGTTAGACGTGCGTCCGGTATCCGCCGTTAGTTCACAGGGAACTAGACAATTTATTGAGGCAGTGTGCCCCCGTTACCAAATACCATCTAGGTTCCACTTCTCTAGGCAGGCGATACCGAGAATGTACACGGACGTCAGAAAAAGACTCACCAGTGTCCTAAAAAATGCAGTTGTACCCAATGTCCACTTAACCACGGACATGTGGACAAGTGGAGCAGGGCAGGGTCAGGACTATATGACTGTGACAGCCCACTGGGTAGATGTATGGACTCCCGCCGCAAGAACAGCAGCGGCGGCACCAGTAGCAGCATCTCGCAAACGCCAACTCTTTCCTAGGCAGGCTACGCTTTGTATCACCGCTTTCCAGAATACGCACACAGCTGAAAACCTCTTACGGCAACTGAGGAAGATCATCGCGGAATGGCTTACCCCAATTGGACTCTCCTGTGGATTTGTGGCATCGGACAACGCCAGCAATATTGTGTGTGCATTAAATATGGGCAAATTCCAGCACGTCCCATGTTTTGCACATACCTTGAATTTGGTGGTGCAGAATTTTTTAAAAAACGACAGGGGCGTGCAAGAGATGCTGTCGGTGGCCAGAAAAATTGCGGGACACTTTCGGCGTACAGGCACCACGTACAGAAGACTGGAGCACCACCAAAAACGCCTGAACCTGCCCTGCCATCATCTGAAGCAAGAAGTGGTAACGAGGTGGAATTCAACCCTCTATATGCTTCAGAGGTTGGAGGAGCAGCAAAAGGCCATTCAAGCCTATACAATTGAGCACGATATAGGAGATGGAATGCACCTGTCTCAAGTGCAGTGGAGAATGATTTCAACGTTGTGCAAGGTTCTGATGCCCTTTGAACTTGCCACACGTGAAGTCAGTTCAGACACTGCCAGCCTGAGTCAGGTCATTCCCCTCATCAGGCTTTTGCAGAAGAAGCTGGAGGCATTGAAGAAGGAGCTAACACGGAGCGATTCCGCTAGGCATGTGGGACTTGTGGATGCAGCCCTTAATTCGCTTAACAAGGATTCACGGGTGGTCAATCTGTTGAAATCAGAGCACTACATTTTGGCCACCGTGCTCGATCCTAGATTTAAAGCCTACCTTGGATCTCTCTTTCCGGCAGACACAGGTCTGCTGGGGTTGAAAGACCTGCTGGTGACAAAATTGTCAAGTCAAGCGGAACGCGACCTGTCAACATCTCCTCCTTCACATTCTCCCGCAACTGGGGGTGCGAGGAAAAGGCTCAGAATTCCGAGCCCACCCGCTGGCGGTGATGCAGGGCAGTCTGGAGCGACTGCTGATGCTGACATCTGGTCCGGACTGAAGGACCTGACAACGATTACGGACATGTCGTCTACTGTCACTGCATATGATTCTCTCAACATTGATAGAATGGTGGAGGATTATATGAGTGACCGCATCCAAGTAGGCACGTCACACAGTCCGTACTTATACTGGCAGGAAAAAGAGGCAATTTGGAGGCCCTTGCACAAACTGGCTTTATTCTACCTAAGTTGCCCTCCCACAAGTGTGTACTCCGAAAGAGTGTTTAGTGCCGCCGCTCACCTTGTCAGCAATCGGCGTACGAGGTTACATCCAGAAAATGTGGAGAAGATGATGTTCATTAAAATGAATTATAATCAATTCCTCCGCGGAGACATTGACCAGCAGCAATTGCCTCCACAAAGTACACAGGGAGCTGAGATGGTGGATTCCAGTGGGGACGAATTGATAATCTGTGAGGAGGGGGATGTACACGGTGATATATCGGAGGGTGAAGATGAGGTGGACATCTTGCCTCTGTAGAGCCAGTTTGTGCAAGGAGAGATTAATTGCTTCTTTTTTGGGGGGGGTCCAAACCAACCCGTCATATCAGTCACAGTCGTGTGGCAGACCCTGTCACTGAAATGATGGGTTGGTTAAAGTGTGCATGTCCTGTTTTGTTTATACAACATAAGGGTGGGTGGGAGGGCCCAAGGATAATTCCATCTTGCACCTCTTTTTTCTTTTCTTTTTCTTTGCATCATGTGCTGATTGGGGAGGGTTTTTTGGAAGGGACATCCTGCGTGACACTGCAGTGCCACTCCTAGATGGGCCCGGTGTTTGTGTCGGCCACTAGGGTCGCTAATCTTACTCACACAGCTACCTCATTGCGCCTCTTTTTTTCTTTGCGTCATGTGCTGTTTGGGGAGGGTTTTTTGGAAGGGACATCCTGCGTGACACTGCAGTGCCACTCCTAGATGTGCCCGGTGTTTGTGTCGGCCACTAGGGTCGCTAATCTTACTCACACAGTCAGCTACCTCATTGCGCCTCTTTTTTTCTTTGCGTCATGTGCTGTTTGGGGAGGGTTTTTTGGAAGGGCCATCCTGCGTGACACTGCAGTGCCACTCCTAGATGGGCCCGGTGTTTGTGTCGGCCACTAGGGTCGCTAATCTTACTCACACAGCTACCTCATTGCGCCTCTTTTTTTCTTTGCGTCATGTGCTGTTTGGGGAGGGTTTTTTGGAAGGGACATCCTGCGTGACACTGCAGTGCCACTCCTAGATGGGCCCGGTGTTTGTGTCGGCCACTAGGGTCGCTTATCTTTCTCACACAGCTACCTCATTGCGCCTCTTTTTTTCTTTGCGTCATGTGCTGTTTGGGGAGGGTTTTTTGGAAGGGACATCCTGCGTGACACTGCAGTGCCACTCCTAGATGGGCCCGGTGTTTGTGTCGGCCACTAGGGTCGCTTATCTTTCTCACACAGTCAGCTACCTCATTGCGCCTCTTTTTTTCTTTGCGTCATGTGCTGTTTGGGGAGGGTTTTTTGGAAGGGACATCCTGCGTGACACTGCAGTGCCACTCCTAGATGGGCCCGGTGTTTGTGTCGGCCACTAGGGTCGCTTATCTTTCTCACACAGTCAGCTACCTCATTGCGCCTCTTTTTTTCTTTGCGTCATGTGCTGTTTGGGGAGGGTTTTTTGGAAGGGACATCCTGCGTGACACTGCAGTGCCACTCCTAGATGGGCCCGGTGTTTGTGTCGGCCACTAGGGTCGCTAATCTTACTCACACAGCTACCTCATTGCGCCTCTTTTTTTCTTTGCGTCATGTGCTGTTTGGGGAGGGTTTTTTGGAAGGGACATCCTGCGTGACACTGCAGTGCCACTCCTAGATGGGCCCGGTGTTTGTGTCGGCCACTAGGGTCGCTTATCTTACTCACACAGCGACCTCGGTGCAAATTTTAGGACTAAAAATAATATTGTGAGGTGTGATGTGTTCAGAATAGGCTGAAAATGAGTGTAAATTATGTTTTTTGAGGTTAATAATACTTTGGGATCAAAATTACCCCCAAATTCTATGATTTAAGCTGTTTTTTAGGGTTTTTTGAAAAAAACACCCGAATCCAAAACACACCCGAATCCGACAAAAAAAATTCGGTGAGGTTTTGCCAAAACGCGGTCGAACCCAAAACACGGCCGCGGAACCGAACCCAAAACCAAAACACAAAACCCGAAAAATTTCCGGCGCTCATCTCTAATGATATATAATGTATCGTATAATCATTACATAATGTTGATGGCATTGAATTGTCTCTGCCTTGACTAGTGGCAGCAGCTTCAGCACTTGGTGGAAGTGGATCTTGATCTTGCCCTATTTTACCCTCCACCTTTTTGTTCTCCATTTTTTAATGTGTGGAATTATATGCCAGTAATATATCTGGAATTAGACGGTGGTAATGTCTGGAATTAGATACCACTAGATAGATACCAGATATCACTGTGACTGGAATGATGACATATGCACAGTGACAGGACACTACCACAGCACCCTACAGCAGCCATATGCGGCACAAGACACTGGAGTATTAGTAATGTACTGTAGTATACTGAGCACCACAAGACAATGAGCAGTGATACGGAGCACTGATGAGATTACTAGAACTGACACTGAGCAGCCAGATGCAGCACTGGACTATTAGTAATGTTCTGTAGTATACTGAGCACCACAATGCAGCACAAGACAATGAGCAGTGATACTGAGCACTGATGAGGATACTAGAACTGACACTGAGCAGCAAGATGCAGCACTGGACTATTAGTAATGTACTCTAGTATACTGAGCACCACAATGCAGCACAAGACAATGAGCAGTGATACTGAGCACTGATGAGGATACTACTGAGAACTGACACTGAGCAGGAGAGACACACTACAATTTCATCTTGCGCCTCTTTTTTTATTTATCTTTGCATCATGTGCTGTTTGGGGCTATTTTTTTAAGTGCCATCCTGTCTGACACTACAGTGCCACTCCTAGATGGGCCAGGTGTTTGTGCTGCCCACTTGGGTCGCTTAGCTTAGTCATCCAGGGACCTTGGTGCAAATTTTAGGACTAAAAATAATATTGGGAGGTGTGAGGTGTTCAGAATAGACTGGAAAGGAGTAGAAATTATGGTTATTGAGCTTAATACTATAGGATCAAAATTACCCCCAAATTCTATGATTTTAGCTGTTTGAGGTTTTAAAAAAAAATCACCCAAATCCAAAACCCGAAAGGGTGGTTTTGCCAAAACGCGTCCGTATCCAAAACACAACTGCGGATCCGAAACCAAAACCAAAACATGAAACACGAAAAATGCCCGCTGCACATCTCTAGTTAGGGGAGAAGCATGTAGCCTTGTAGACTATGCACAGCTATATCTAGAAAAATATAATATCTAATCTTTAACCAACCAATGCAAGAAAGTATTTAATGTGAAAATACGAAACACTAGACTAATTGGAGGTGCGCCCTAAAGCAAATTACAATGTTAGGATTAGGGGGTTCGGAAAGACCTCTAGTGTATACACTACTATATACATTTTAAGATAGGAAGGTACAAATTACATATTCACATTGCATCTATGGGCTGGATTCAAATGTCCCTTTCCTCCCTCAATCGTGCCCGTCAGCAGTTATTCTAATGTTGCTGCCAACGGGTGCGACATGTTTATTTCAGCTCGCTACCCCCAGGGGAAACAAGCTGAAATGTGTGCAAAGAGACCCATTTGGGCAACCAAACGGTGTCTTTTCACGATCGCGCCCATTACTTTATTCAGGTTTAGGTGCTTTGTGCACCTAAACCAGAGTGTAATGGGCGCAATAATTGAGGGCATTTGAATTTCCCTTATATGTGTGTGTGTGATATACACACAGACACACATACTGTATTTCTTTATATAATGGACACCTCAGTTTCTATTTATTCATGTCCTGCCCCCTACTCTGTCAGACCCCTTCCCCTCTACTTTTCTGACCCCAAACGCCACTCATTCTTGTTGAGTGCTGGTGGGCCCATTCAGAATTTTGCTATGGGGCCCACAAAGGTCTAGTTACGCCACTGGGCAGGGTTATAGAGGAGGCGGTGCAAGGCATCCTGGGAACAGTCAAAGCTTTAGCCTGTTGGTGCCTTGGATCAACATCCAACTCTACACCCCGATGTTAGTGTAGTGCCTTTTGGGGTTAAGGTTTTACAGAAAGTTACAGGTTTTTTTAATTTAGTAAAATATGCCCCATTTTAAAGATAGGACATTTAAATTTGTTGCACCTGTGCAGTACATAGCAGCCTGCAGGGCATGTACAGTGGCTTCATTTGGGTGCACATACATTGCCGGCTCCTGGTCGCAAACTGAAATTATTGTGTGTAAGTGGAATTAGCGGTGTTTATGTCATACAGGGGGGTGGGGGAGGTTTGTGGTTGGTGGGGGGCACGCTGTGCGATTATTATCCTGCATCTATACATACATGCGCTAACACCTGGACATACACTGATGTACCCACACCTAATATCCATACATACACGCCCTGACACCTGGACATACACCAACATTCCCACACCTGCATCTATACATACACATGCTGACACCTGGACATACACCAACATACAAGCACCTGCATCTATATATACACGCGCTGACAAATGGACATACACCGACGTACCCACACTTGCATCTATACATACATGCACTGACATCTGGACATACAAGCACCTGTATCTATACATACACGCGCTGACACCTGAACCTACACTGACGTTCCCACACCTGCATCTATACATACACATTCTGACACCTGGACATACACAGACGTACCCACACCTGCATCTATACATACACGCGTTGACACCTGGACGTACACTGACGTACACACACCTACATCTATATATGCATGGATGCAAATGTGGGTACGTCTGTATACGTCCAGGTGTTAGCATGCGTATGTATAGATGTTAGGTGTGGGTACATCAGTGTATGTCCAGGTGTCAGCACATGTATGTATAGATTCACATGTGGGTAAGCCGGTGTACGTCCACGTGTCAGCATGTGTAGGTATAGATGCAGGTGTGGGTACGTTGGTGTACGTTTAGGGGTCAGCGTGTTTATGATGTTGGTGTGTGTATGTCAGTGTACGTACAGATATAGGTGTGTGTATGTATGTATGTATGTATGTATGTATATGTATAGAGGAAGGTGTGATACATACATATAACACATACATGATAGATACATACATATATCACACACACGATAGATAGATAGATAGATAGATAGATAGATAGATAGAACACATACATACAAGATAGATACATACATACATACATGATAGATACATACATATATCACACACACGATAGATAGATAGATAGATAGAACACATACATACAAGATAGATACATACATACATACATGATAGATACATATATACACACACATACGATAGATAGATAGATATATATATATATATATATATATATATATCACAAACTTATATGATTCATACATATATCACACACACATACATGATACATACATGAGAAAGACCTGGGATGGTGATGAGGCCCGGGCCCCCTGCTGATGTTGCGTTGAGGAAGGCAGTGTTCCAGGGCGGATGCCAGTCGGGGAGAGCGCCGCGCAGCCCGGGAAAAATACTGCTGAGGAGCTACATCTGGAAGAGCCCCAGGGAGGGAGAGTGCCACATGCCCCATCCTGCGCAGCACACTCTGCAGGCCTGCACATGGGAAGGGAGGTCTCTGGCCACACATACTCACCCTGCTGCTGAAGCCCCGCTGCTGTCCCCATCAGCGCTCTCCAGCGGGGAGCGGGGCCAGGATGAACCTCAACCTGTGAGAACTAACTTCATGATCAAGAGATCTCATATGCAAGATAAGTATGTGTTGGGATAGGGCTGGGGAGGGCGGCTGCTCGGGCACACCCTCGTCAAGTTAAGGAGATTTAACTGAGGAAGCACAAGGGAACTCTCGTCTGGGGACAACAACTGCAGGGAGACCACATCTTTTCAGATGAACATGGGAGGGCGGAAGGCTGCCTAATACTGAAGCACCCTCAGACATTAAACCATATGCAACAACTATTGCAAGCATTCCTGGGGGAAGGTCTGCAGCAGACGGATTTGCATACGGTGATGTCATCCAAGCAGTGAGCCAAAGTTGGCTGGAACCCTCATCTGTATATGAAAAGAGAAAAGGGGCATGCGGGGCATGGCGGCCTTTTGCGACGCTTGGATAACCCCAAGTTTGCATTAAACACCCCCACCCTCCTTCGGTGTGGGGCTCATGTTGGCCATGCCCAAGCCCCTGAAGCATTCAAGCTGATTTCTTGCAGCAGCTGGGCACTGTAACAGCTTCAGAGCTGCTCTACAAGACAAGTAAAAGGGTGTGGGCCCTGCAGCACCACCGGTAGTTTGCATACACACATATATAGGACAGCATCTCTTATATGCCCCAGGGTCAATAAAATAGTATCCTTGTCTAGGCTATCCATCCCCTCAGATAAGGCATTTGTCCATGCCGCTACAGCACTACACACCCAGGTCGACGCAATTGCCGGTCTGAGTAAGGTACCTGAATGTGTATAAATGGACTTCAGGGTAATCTCCTGTTTGCGGTCAGCACACTCTTTGAGGGTAGCCGTATCCTGGGACGGGAGGGCTACCTTCTTGGATAAGCGTGTTAATGCTTTGTCCACCCTAGGGGAGGATTCCCATCGTAACCTATCCGTTGATGGGAAAGGATACGCCATAAGAATCCTTTTGGAAATCTGCAGTCTTTTATCTGGAGATTCCCAAGCTTTTTCACATAACTCGTTCAGCTCGTGTGAGGGGGGAAAGGTTACCTCAGGCTTCTTTCCCTTGTACATATGTACCCTCTTGTCAGCGACAGGGGGTTACTCTGTGATGTGCAAAACATCTTTTATTGCCATAATCATAAATCGAATGGATTTTGCCAATTTTGGCTGTAACTTTGCATCATCGTAATCGACACTGGAGTCAGAATCCGTGTCGGTATCTGTGTCAACAATCTGGGATAGTGGACGCTTATGAGACCCTGACAGTCCCTGCAACATAGGATCAGGCATGGGTTGAGACCCTGACTGTCCCAAAGCTTCTGCCTTGTCTAATCTTTTGTGCAATGAGTTTACACTAGCATTTAAAACATTCCACATATCCATCCAATCAGCTGTCGGCAGAGACACCACATTAATTTGCTCCCGCTCCTCTCTAATATAGCCTTCTTCCTCAGACATGTCGACACACGTGTACCGACACACCACACACACAGGGAATGCTTTTTCTGAAGACAGTTTCCCCACAAGGCCCTTTGGAGAGACAGAGAGAGAGTATGCCAGCACATACCCCAGCGCTATATAACCCAGGAATAAAACAGTAACTTAATGTTTGCCCAGTAGTGCTGCTGTATGTAATTTGCGAATTATGTGCCCCCCCCCTCTTTTCAACCCTCTTGTCTAACGTGGTATAAGCAGGGTAGAGTCCGGGGAGCTTCCTCTCAGCGGTGCTGTGGAGAAAAAATGGCGCTGGTGAGTGCTGAGGGAGAAGCCCTGCCCCCTCGGAGGCGGGCTTCTGTCCCGCTTAAACTGTAAAATTGGTGGGGGCTCATACATATATACAGTGCCCAGCTGTATATATGTTATATTTTTGCGAAAGAGGTTTATATTGCTGCCCAGGGCACCCCCCCTGCGCCCTGCACCCTTACAGTGACCGGAGTATGTGAGGTGTATGGGAGCAAAGGCGCACAGCTGCAGTGCTGTGCGTTACCTCAGTGAAGATCATGAAGTCTTCTGCCGCCTCTGAAGTCTTCTTTTCTTCTCATACTCACCCGGCTTCTATCTTCCGGCTCTGCGAGGGGGACGGCGGCGCGGCTCTGGGACGGACGGCGAGGGTGAGATCCTGCGTACCAATCCCTCTGGAGCTAATGGTGTCCAGTAGCCTAAGAAGCAGGACCTTGCAACTCAGAGAGTAGGGCTGCTTCTCTCCCCTCAGTCCCTCGATGAGGGAGTCTGTTGCCAGCAGTGCTCCCTGAAAATTAAAAACCTAACAAAATACTTTCTGTCAGAAAGCTCAGGAGAGCTCCTGAAAAGCACCCAGTCTCCACTGGGCACAGTATCAAACTGAGGTCTGGAGGAGGGGCATAGAGGGAGGAGCCAGTGCACACCCAGAACTAAAGTCTTTCTTAAAGTGCCCATGTCTCCTGCAGAGCCCGTCTATCCCCATGGTCCTTACGGAGTCCCCAGCATCCTCTAGGACGTTAGAGAAAATAGGATTTTAATACCTACTGGTAAATCCTTTTCTCTTAGTCCGTAGAGGATGCTGGGCACCCGTCCCAGTGCGTACTGTGTCTGCAGTTATTAAATGGCCCTTATCTCCAGAACATTTATGTGGAGACAACTTTCCTGACTTGACCATCTTCCTTGGATGTTTTCCCCCTGTGTGACTGCTCCTCAGCCTCGGAGGGTTGCATCCGTGGTCCCTAGGATCCCGTCCTGGATCCCAAACCATCGCCCCTCTAGGTGGTGAGAACTGTGCAGCCACCAATGGAGTGAGATTCTGGTCTTGGAAGACAGGATTATCCTCCGGTGCATGTGTAGGTGGGATCCGGACCACTTGTCCAACAGGTCCCACTGGAACACTCTGGCATGGAACCTGCCAAACTGAATGGCCTCGTAGGCCGCAACCATCTTCCCCAGCAACCGAATGCATTGATGGATTAACACTCTTGCTGGTTTCAGAATTTGTTTGACCAGACTCTGGATCTCCAGAGCCATTCTACTAGAAGAAAACCTCTTCTGTGTCCAGTATCACTCCCAAAAACAACAACCGCGTCATTAGGACCAACTGCGATTTTGGCAAGTTTAGGAGCCAACCATGTTGTTAAAGAACTGTCAGGGAGAGTAGATGTTTTGCACCAACTACCTGGATCTCGCCTTTATCAGGAGATCATCCAAGTACGGGATAATTGTGACTCCTTGCTTGCGAAGGAGAACCATCATTTCCGCCATCACCCTGGTGAAAATCCTCGGAGCCGTGGACAGACCAAACGGCAACGTCTGAAATTGGTAATGACAAACCTGAATTGCAAACCTCAGGTAGCTTGATGCAGTGGCTAAATGGGAACATGTAAGTAGGCATCCTTTATGTCTACCAAAACCATGAAATCTCCTTTATCCCCTGGACTGGAGATCACTACCCTGAGAGATTCCATCTTGAAATTGAATTTCTTTAGGTAGAAATTAAGGGATTTTAGATTTAAGATTGGTCTGACTGAGCCGTCCAGCTTCGGGACCACGAAGAGGCTTGAATAAAAACCTTCTCCCTGCTGACTAAGGCTGATTTGAACAATCGGTGAGGGGGAACGTATTGAAACTAGGGATGTGCACTTGAAATTTTTCGGGTTTTGTGTTTTGGTTTTGGGTTCGGTTCCGCGGCCGTGTTTTGGGTTCGACCGCGTTTTGGCAAAACCTCACCGAATTTTTTTTGTCGGATTCGGGTGTGTTTTGGATTCGGGTGTTTTTTTCAAAAAACCCTAAAAAACAGCTTAAATCATAGAATTTGGGGGTCATTTTGATCCCAAAGTATTATTAACCTCAAAAACCATAATTTCCACTCATTTTCAGTCTATTCTGAATACCTCACACCTCACAATATTATTTTTAGTCCTAAAATTTGCACCGAGGTCGCTGGATGACTAAGCTAAGCGACCCTAGTGGCCGACACAAACACCTGGCCCATCTAGGAGTGGCACTGCAGTGTCACGCAGGATGGCCCTTCCAAAAAACACTCCCCAAACAGCACATGACGCAAAGAAGAAAAAAAGAGGCGCAATGAGGTAGCTGTGTGAGTAAGATAAGCGACCCTAGTGGCCGACACAAACACCTGGCCCATCTAGGAGTGGCACTGCAGTGTCACGCAGGATGGCCCTTCCAAAAAACACTCCCCAAACAGCACATGACGCAAAGAAGAAAAAAAGAGGCGCAATGAGGTAGCTGTGTGAGTAAGATAAGCGACCCTAGTGGCCGACACAAACACCTGGCCCATCTAGGAGTGGCACTGCAGTGTCACGCAGGATGGCCCTTCCAAAAAACACTCCCCAAACAGCACATGACGCAAATAAAAATGAAAGAAAAAAGAGGTGCAAGATGGAATTGTCCTTGGGCCCTCCCACCCACCCTTATGTTGTATAAACAGGACATGCACACTTTAACCAACCCATCATTTCAGTGACAGGGTCTGCCACACGACTGTGACTGAAATGACGGGTTGGTTTGGACCCCCACCGAAAAAGAAGCAATTAATCTCTCCTTGCACAAACTGGCTCTACAGAGGCAAGATGTCCACCTCATCATCATCCTCCGATATATCACCGTGTACATCCCGCTCCTCACAGATTATCAATTCGTCCCCACTGGAATCCACCATCTCAGCTCCCTGTGTACTTTGTGGAGGCAATTGCTGCTGGTCAATGTCTCCATGGAGGAATTGATTATAATTCATTTTAATGAACATCATCTTCTCCACATTTTCTGGAAGTAACCTCGTACGCAGATTGCTGACAAGGTGAGCGGCGGCACTAAACACTCTTTCGGAGTACACACTTGTGGGAGGGCAACTTAGGTAGAATAAAGCCAGTTTGTGCAAGGGCCTCCAAATTGCCTCTTTTTCCTGCCAGTATAAGTACGGACTGTCTGACGTGCCTACTTGGATGCGGTCACTCATATAATCCTCCACCATTCTTTCAATGGTGAGAGAATCATATGCAGTGACAGTAGACGACATGTCCGTAATCGTTGTCCGGTCCTTCAGTCCGGACCAGATGTCAGCATCAGCAGTCGCTCCAGACTGCCCTGCATCACCGCCAGCGGGTGGGCTCGGAATTCTGAGCCTTTTCCTCGCACCCCCAGTTGCGGGAGAATGTGAAGGAGGAGATGTTGACAGGTCGCGTTCCGCTTGACTTGACAATTTTGTCACCAGCAGGTCTTTGAACCCCAGCAGACTTGTGTCTGCCGGAAAGAGAGATCCAAGGTAGGTTTTAAATCTAGGATCGAGCACGGTGGCCAAAATGTAGTGCTCTGATTTCAACAGATTGACCACCCGTGAATCCTTCTTAAGCGAATTAAGGGCTCCATCCACAAGTCCCACATGCCTAGCGGAATCGCTCCCTTTTAGCTCCTCCTTCAATGCCTCCAGCTTCTTCTGCAAAAGCCTGATGAGGGGAATGACCTGACTCAGGCTGGCAGTGTCTGAACTGACTTCACGTGTGGCAAGTTCAAAAGGTTGCAGAACCTTGCACAACGTTGAAATCATTCTCCACTGCGCTTGAGACAGGTACATTCCACCTCCTATATCGTGCTCAATTGTATAGGCTTGAATGGCCTTTTGCTGCTCCTCCAACCTCTGAAGCATATAGAGGGTTGAATTCCACCTCGTTACCACTTCTTGCTTCAGATGATGGCAGGGCAGGTTCAGGCGTTTTTGGTGGTGCTCCAGTCTTCTGTACGTGGTGCCTGTACGCCGAAAGTGTCCCGCAATTCTTCTGGCCACCGACAGCATCTCTTGCACGCCCCTGTCGTTTTTTAAAAAATTCTGCACCACCAAATTCAAGGTATGTGCAAAACATGGGACGTGCTGGAATTTGCCCATATTTAATGCACACACAATATTGCTGGCGTTGTCCGATGCCACAAATCCACAGGAGAGTCCAATTGGGGTAAGCCATTCCGCGATGATCTTCCTCAGTTGCCGTAAGAGGTTTTCAGCTGTGTGCGTATTCTGGAAACCGGTGATACAAAGCGTAGCCTGCCTAGGAAAGAGTTGGCGTTTGCGAGATGCTGCTACTGGTGCCGCCGCTGCTGTTCTTGCGGCGGGAGTCCATACATCTACCCAGTGGGCTGTCACAGTCATATAGTCCTGACCCTGCCCTGCTCCACTTGTCCACATGTCCGTGGTTAAGTGGACATTGGGTACAACTGCATTTTTTAGGACACTGGTGAGTCTTTTTCTGACGTCCGTGTACATTCTCGGTATCGCCTGCCTAGAGAAGTGGACCCTAGATGGTATTTGGTAACGGGGGCACACTGCCTCAAGAAATTGTCTAGTTCCCTGTGAACTAACGGCGGATACCGGACGCACGTCTAACACCAACATAGTTGTCAAGGCCTCAGTTATCCGCTTTGCAACAGGATGACTGCTGTGATATTTCATCTTCCTCGCAAAGGACTGTTGGACAGTCAATTGCTTGGTGGAAGTAGTAAAAGTGGTCTTACGATTTCCCCTCTGGGATGACCATCGACTCCCAGCAGCAACAACAGCAGCGCCAGCAGCAGTAGGCGTTACACGCAAGGATGCATCGGAGGAATCCCAGGCAGGAGAGGACTCGTCAGAATTGCCAGTGACATGGCATGCAGGACTATTGGCATTCCTGGGGAAGGAGGAAATTGACACTGAGGGAGTTGGTGGGGTGGTTTGCGTGAGCTTGGTTACAAGAGGAAGGGATTTACTGGTCAGTGGACTGCTTCCGCTGTCGCCCAAAGTTTTTGAACTTGTCACTGACTTATGAATGCGCTGCAGGTGACGTATAAGGGAGGATGTTCCGAGGTGGTTAACGTCCTTACCCCTACTTATTACAGCTTGACAAAGGCAACACACGGCTTGACAAATGTTGTCCGCATTTCTGGTGAAATACTTCCACACCGAAGAGCTGATTTTTTTGGTATTTTCACCAGGCATGTCAACGGCCCTATTCCTCCCACGGACAACAGGTGTCTCCCCGGGTGCCTGACTTAAACAAACCACCTCACCATCAGAATCCTCCTTGTCAATTTCCTCCCCAGCGCCAGCAACACCCATATCCTCCTCATCCTGGTGTACTTCAACACTGACATCTTCAATCTGACTATCAGGAACTGGACTGCGGGTGCTCCTTCCAGCACTTGCAGGGGGCGTGCAAATGGTGGAAGGCGCATGCTCTTCACGTCCAGTGTTGGGAAGGTCAGGCATCGCAACCGACACAATTGGACTCTCCTTGTGGATTTGGGATTTCGAAGAACGCACAGTTCTTTGCGGTGCTTTTGCCAGCTTGAGTCTTTTCAGTTTTCTAGCGAGAGGCTGAGTGCTTCCATCCTCATGTGAAGCTGAACCACTAGCCATGAACATAGGCCAGGGCCTCAGCCGTTCCTTGCCACTCCGTGTGGTAAATGGCATATTGGCAAGTTTACGCTTCTCCTCCGACAATTTTATTTTAGATTTTGGAGTCCTTTTTTTACTGATATTTGGTGTTTTGGATTTTACATGCTCTGTACTATGACATTGGGCATCGGCCTTGGCAGACGACGTTGCTGGCATTTCATCGTCTCGGCCATGACTAGTGGCAGCAGCTTCAGCACGAGGTGGAAGTGGATCTTGATCTTTCCCTAATTTTGGAACCTCAACATTTTTGTTCTCCATATTTTAATAGGCACAACTAAAAGGCACCTCAGGTAAACAATGGAGATATCACACTAGTACTGCAGCCGGACAGGTAGATATATTTATTATGTAATGACTGATGACGGACCTGCTGGACACTGTCAGCTCAGCAGCACCGCAGACTGCTACAGTAAGCTACTATAGTAGTATGTATAAAGAAGAAAGAAAAAAAAAAACCACGGGTAGGTGGTATGCAATTATGGATGGACGAGCGACTGCCGACACAGAGGTAGCTACAGCCGTGGACTACCGTACTGTGTCTGCTGCTAATATAGACTGGATGATAGGGAGATGAAATTAATATATATATATATATATATATAATATCACTAGTACTGCAGCCGGACAGGTATATATATTTATTATGTAATGACTGATGATGGACCTGCTGGACACTGTCAGCTCAGCAGCACCGCAGACTGCTACAGTAAGCTACTATAGTAGTATGTATAAAGAAGAAAGAAAAAAAAAAAACACGGGTAGGTGGTATACAATTATGGATGGACGAGCGACTGCCGACACAGAGGTAGCTACAGCCGTGGACTACCGTACTGTGTCTGCTGCTAATATAGACTGGATGATAATGAGATGAAATCAATATATATTATATCACACTAGTACTGCAGCCGGACAGGTAGATATATTTATTATGTAATGACTGATGACGGACCTGCTGGACACTGTCAGCTCAGCAGCACCGCAGACTGCTACAGTAAGCTACTATAGTAGTATGTATAAAGAAGAAAGAAAAAAAAAAAACCACGGGTAGGTGGTATACAATTATGGATGGATGAGCGACTGCCGACACAGAGGTAGCTACAGCCGTGGACTACCGTACTGTGCCTGCTGCTAATATAGACTGGATGATAATGAGATGAAATCAATATATATATATATATAATATCACTAGTACTGCAGCCGGACAGGTATATATATTTATTATGTAATGACTGATGACGGACCTGCTGGACACAGTCAGCTCAGCAGCACCGCAGACTGCTACAGTAAGCTACTATAGTAGTATGTATAAAGAAGAAAGAAAAAAAAAAACACGGGTAGGTGGTATACAATATTATATATATATTATATACAATTATATATATATATATATATATATATTAAACTGGTGGTGACTGGTGGTCAGGTCACTGGTCACACTATCAGCAACTTGCAAGTAGTACTCCTAAGCAGACAATCACAATATATATTATAGTGGTGGTCAGTGTGGTCACAATGGCAGTGTGGCACTCTGGCAGCAAAAGTGTGCACTGTACGTTATATGTACTCCTGAGTCCTGCTCTCAGACTCTAACTGCTCCCCACTGTCAGTGTCTCCCCCACAAGTCAGATAATATACAGTCACACTATCTATCACTTCAGCAAGTAACTAGTACTCCTCCTAATGCTCCCCAAAATTACTACTGTGTCTCTCTCTACTGTCTCACTCTCTTCTCTATAAACGGAGAGGACGCCAGCCACGTCCTCTCCCTATGAATCTCAATGCACGTGTGAAAATGGCGGCGACGCGCGGCTCCTTATATAGAATCCGAGTCTCGCGATAGAATCCGAGCCTCGCGAGAATCCGACAGCGGGATGATGACGTTCGGGCGCGCTCGGGTTAACCGAGCAAGGCGGGAAGATCCGAGTCGCTCGGCCCTGTGTAAAAAAACATGAAGTTCGGGCGGGTTCGGATTCCGAGGAACCGAACCCGCTCATCCCTAATTGAAACCCCAGTTTGTACCCTTGGGACACTATTTGTAAAACCCACGAGTCCAGGTCCGAATGAATCCAGAACTGACTGAAGAGTTTTAGACGTGCCCCCCAGTGGCGGAACTAGCGAGCAGTGGGCCCATGTGCGACAAAATGGCTTGGGCCCCCCCCCCCCCCATCCCATCCAAGTCCACCCCCTCACCCCTGGAGAGGATCTGGTGAGGGGGGCCTGCTCAGGGAAGTGGATACCTAGCAACAGTGCCGTAACTAGACATTTTAGCAGTGTGTGCAAGAAACGGCATTGGAGCCCCACCCCTGCATGCAAAACAGGGGCAGTGCGCGCCTTAGGCGCACGCAAAAATACATAGTGGCGTGGCTTCGTGGTTAAGGGGTGTGGCCACAAAATAATACCAATTCATAAAACGGTGCACAGTAGTCTCCATTATTCAAATTACGCCGCACAGTAGAACCACTACACCAGGTAGAGACCCTTTTACACCTTACGGCGGACAGATTCCTCTTTTTACAGATTACAGCAGACAGCGTCCTCTTTTTACACATTACAGCAGACAGCGTCCCCTTTTTACACATTACGGCAGACAGCATCCCCCTTTTTTACACAACGGCAGACAGCGTGCCCTTGTTACACATAGCGGCAGACAGCGTACACTTTTTTCACATAACGGCAGACAGCCTGCCCTTGTTAAACATAGCGGCAGACAGCGTACACTTTTTACACATAACGGCAGACAGCCTGCCCTTGTTAAACATAGCGGCAGACAGCGTACACTTTTTTCACATAACAGCAGTCAGCCTGCCCTTGTTACACATAATGACAGACAGTGTACACTTTTTACACATTACAGCAGACAGCTTGCCCTTGTTACACATTACAGCAGACAGCTTGCCCTTGTTACACATTATGGCAGACAGCGTGCCCTTGTTACACATTACGGCAGACAGCATCCCCCTTGTTACACATTACGGCAGGCAGATTCCCCCTTGTTACACATTGCGGCAAGCAGATTCCCCCTTTTTACACATTGCGGCAAGCAGATTCCCCCTTTTTACACATTGCGGCAGGCAGATTCCCCCTTTTTACACATTGCGGCAGGCAGTCCCCCTTTTTACACATAGCTGCAGGCAGATTCCCCCTTTTTACACATAGCGGCAGGCAGATTCCCCCTTTTTACACATTGCGGCAGGCAGTCCCCCTTTGTACACATAGCTGCAGGCAGATTCCCCCTTTTAACACATAGCTGCAGGCAGATTCCCCCTTTTTACACATAGCTGCAGGCAGATTCCCCCTTTTTACACATAGCGGCAGGCAGATTCCCCCTTTTTACACATAGCGGCAGGCAGATTCCCCCTTTTTACACATAGCGGCAGGCACTCCCAACAAAGAAAGAAAGAGACGAAAGAAAGAAAGAAAGAAAGAAAGAAAGAAAGAAAGAAAGAAAGAAAGAAAGAAAGAAAGAAAGAAAGAAAGAAAGAAAGAAAGAAAAAGAAAGAAAGAAAGAAAGAAAGAAGAATTATACTTACCCTCTCCGCTGGCTCAGGCTCCTCGTGCAGCTTGACGATTCCCGGGCAGTAGAGAAGGAGGAGGAGGGAGGTGGAGGAGGGAGCCGCAGCAGCGCTGTGTTATTGGTGGAGGCGCTGCTGCTGCTGCCCCTCTGCTTCACTATAGGCTGTTCTCGGAAGACAGCCTATAGTGAAGCAGAGGGGCAGCAGCAGCAGCGCCTCCACCAGTAACAAAGCGCTGCTGCGGCTCCTTCCTTCACCTCCCTCCTCCTCCTCCTCCCCCCCGTGCCGCTGCTCCTCTCATCTCCAAGCGACCCTCCTCCCTCTTCGTGTGTTACAGAGGCGGCAGCGTGTCTGGTGCTGCGGCTGCTGCCCGTAGTGCCCTGGCCTGATCTGTTCGTTACGACGGGCGGGCGGCGGGAGTCACGGGACGCAGACCCGACGGGAGCGCTGGTGTGCGGCTGCGGCATGATACAATGAGTCATTGTGACTCATTGTAATGCCGGCGGCTGTGGGCCCTTGAGTGTGGCGGGGCCCCAGTGCAATGCACTGCCTGCCCTGCCAGTAGTTCCGCCCCTGGTGCCCCCCACTGGTGTGGGCTCCTGCAAGAGAGCCCCAGCGTCATGCAGTGGATTTGGCAGAAGCAGAGGACGATCTCTGCTCCTGCGATCTTGAAGAGGCTACAGACCTCTTCCCTCTTTTCCTTCCTCTACCTGCAAAGAAAGGGGAATCTTAACTTCTTGCATATCTATTGGGCCGAAATGACTGCGTCAGATAATGATGCGTCTTCATCCGTTGAGAGGGAACATAGGGCAAGAAGGCTGACTTACCTGCGGGAGCTGCCGAGATCAAATTAACTAGGCCGTCGCCAAACAAGGCTTCACCTTCATAGGGAAGAGACTCCCTTTCTTCTTGGAGTCAGCATCAGCATTCCCTTGGTGAATCCACAATGCCCTCCTATCCGAGACTGCCATGAAATTGGCCCGTGAGCACTTGTGCCCGGTGTAGGATTTTTAAATATGTGTAGTTTACTGTATGCAAGGGTTTAAAACCTTTTAGGAACTGAGATCTAAGGTGTATTACATGTAGTTTAAAAAAAACAAAAAAGGTTTATTTTATGGCAGTAGTTTCCAAACTGGTGTTCTTGTACTGGTAGCATAGTTTGGTGGTCCAGGACCAATTAAAATTATTTATACTTTATTAAATTGGCAAAACCATTCCCTCACAACATAACTGAACCTGAGGATGACATGCTATAATAAACACAATTTACTTAATTTTATATTTTTTTCTGAATTTCTCAATACAAAAAACTTTGGCCTAGGGGTGCCGTGAAACAAATTTTGATACTCTAGGGCAGGGGTGTCAAACCCATGGGCCGCATGCCGCCCCCAATGCATCCTTTTGTGGCCCGCAGGCCGGGGTCTGGCAGGGGTCCGACAGGGGTCCTTTTGTGGCCCGATCACCTTGGTTAGAGCGAGGGCAGGAGAGTGCAGCCAGAGTCTTTGCTTTCTATGTGCGGCACCATCTTCCCGAAGAGATCACCGGGAAGATAGTGCCCCTTCCACTGGCTACAGCACAGGCATACTGGGGTGGGGTAGCAAACTGGGGCCCCCAACGGGCCCCTCCAGCAGTCCCTCTACCAAAACACGTCTTTTGGTGGTTTTGCGGTGTTGTTATAACTACATGGTGACGATACTGTAGCACAGAGATTTTCAACCATTTACAACTCACGTCACACAGAACAAGATTTAAATATTGATAAGGCACACTGAAATATAATGGTGATGCATGGTGCAGTATCGTGTCCTAGGATGTCATGTCGCAGCTTCTCCATAGGTAACGCCTGAACAGGCCCGGTGACAGGGGGGACAAAGGGGACACTTGTTCAGGGCTCCAAGTATTAAGAACAGAAATAATGGGGCCACAGTGCCAATATTGCTTTTTAAAGTGTATCCACCAACTGCTCAATTTAAGCAGGAAATTAACAGGCCAACTAAACCCTCCCCCCTCCTTTTACCCCATCACTTTGTCCAGTCCCTGTGGTCCATACTGTATTGCCTTTATTATGCATGTTGCTGTGCTGGCCCTTTTCTGAATGTCCCTGCCACCGCCACCGAAGAGCTGGATAGCCCAGTATGAAAACCACCTGCCGGCCTCACTGACGGTCCGAGTCAAAGGCTCCATTTTTTTTTAAAGATCCCTCTGCCAAGTTAGGGGGGGGGGTTGAGGGGGCCCCAGAGATATCAGTGTACTGGGCCCCAAGATTTCTGTTGCTGGCCCTGACCCTCAGGGGCGTATCTACCCCTTGGCGAGGATGGCACTTGCCAGGGGCACCATCCAGCTGTGCCAACCGTGGCTAAGGGATAGAGTTCTGCAGTCTCGAAAGGGCACTATGGCAATCAGCGTGGGACTGACCAATTAGACGGTGAGGGAAGGATACTGAAATTGTCCCAACCCTGTTACAGTTTGAAACGCCCCTCAACTGCTGTCCACTGCTTCACTCCTAGCTCTGCCCCTTTGAAATTATTAATCCCTACCCCCCGGTAGGTGGAGTTCTCCAGGCCCATACTCAGGAGTCACCACTGCTGTACATTATGTGCCGGTTGTAGAGGCAGAGCGGGGAACATCAGAGAACGCCACAAATTACACAGTGGGCAAGGAGATGGCTGGAGACAGCTGCACAGCCATACCTTGCAAGTTCGAGAGAGCTGTTGAATTTCAGCACTTCAAGTCAGAGCCTGCCCCCTGCTGCCCAAGCAGTCCGTGACAGTTAGTGTCGAGGAGGGGGGGATTTGTGCATGTGTGCTATCAGTGTGTGTGTGTGGGGGGTGGGGGGGTGGAGGATGTGTGTGACTGTGAGGGAGCTGTCAGTGTCAGTGGGGAGAGGAGCAGGAGGGAGTTGTCAGTGTGTAGAAGTGATGAGAGTTGTCAGTACTGGGGAAATGTGTGTGTGTGTGTACTAGATTTAGGAGTGTGTGTTTGTGAGAGGTTTCAGTTGGGGGATTAGAGTTCATACAGTAATTAAATGTTTTCATATTGAGAACTACATCTCACAGCATATACAGTGTGCTGGGGATGCAAACAAGCTTTATTTAAAAGTTTAAAAAACATTGCTTTTATGACTGCAATGGTTAAAAAGGGAGAGCTATAAATCAATTTATCAGTGAATGATCGCAGTTTGAGCTGTTACATTTTACTGAACCACCTATCCCTCCACACTCACTACCTGTCCTCAGGATACATTTACCATCCCGGCAGATGGTATACCGGCGGTCATTTGACCGATGTTGGAATCCTGACACCACTTGGGAGACTGGTGCCGGCACACAGACAGCCAACATCCCGAAGGCGAGTATTGGAGGGAGGGTTAGGACCGGGGGAGGGGGTGTTAGGGAAGGCACTAGGAGGGGGGGGTTAGTCCTAGCTGCCACCCCCTGAGGGTTAGCCCTATCCGCCACCCCCCCAGAGGGTTAGTATTAGGATTAGGTATCATGTGACCGCTGGAATCCCGAGCGCCGGATGCCATACCCAACCCCCTTTACTTTTTCAGGCATTTCTATCTCTCCTCTCTCTATGGTGTTCCGATTGCCCACTTTCCCTTGTGCTTTTGTCTCTCTCTCTCTCTCTCTCTCTCTCTCTCTCTCTCTCCTTTGTTTAGAGCATCAGTTTCTGTAGTCCACTTTATCCTTATTTTTTCCAGTGTTTCACTATCTCTCTGATGTAATGAGGATGTATGGTCTAGAGCATAGGTTCTCAAACTCGGTCCTCAGGACCCCACACAGTGCATGTTTTGCAGGTCTCCTCACAGAATCACAAGTGAAATAATTAGCTCCACCTGTGGACCTCTTAAAATGTGTCAGTGAGTAATTAATACACCTGTGCACCTGCTGGGTTACCTACAAAACATGCACTGTGTGGGGTCCTGAGGACCGAGTTTGAGAACCTATGGTCTAGAGGGATCAGTAATGCATTGTACTGTATAGAGGCGTCAGGGATGTAGCGTAGGGTATAGAGGCGTCAGGGATGTAGCGTAGGTTATAGAGGCATCAGGAATGTAGCGTAGGGAATAGAGGCGTCAGGGATGTAGCGTAGGGTATAGAGGCGTCAGGGATGTAGCATAGGGAATAGAGGCGTCAGGGATGTAGCGTAGGGAATAGAGGCGTCAGGGATTTAGCTTAGGGAATATAGGCATCAGGGATGTACTAGCAGGTATATAGAGGTCAGTGTACTGTATAGAGGGGTCAGTAATGCAGTGATGGTTATAGAAAGGTCAGTGATGTAGTGTAGGGTATAGAGGGGTCAGTTATGTAGTGTGGGGTAAAGAGGGGTCAGTAAAGATACTAAGCTGAAGTACTTAGAACACTTCTTGAATTAAGACACAACCTGCAAGAAAAAGTATGCAATATGGGTGAAAAGGCAAATGTCAGAGGTCTGATACAAGTGACCAGCTCCATACCTTGCACCACATAGCGTTATATTAAACTGGGATATGTTCTTTTTTGGTGGGTGTGTGTGTATGTGTGTGTGTGTGTGGGGGGGGGGGGGGAGGCAAAGGAAATTTTTGCCATTGGCTCCTTTGGTCTAGAACCAGCCCTGATCACAAAATATTTTTGTCTGAGCAGACTGGACACTGATCAGCGTTGGCTCATTCTCAGCCCCCCGCCCAACCTCTGCTGCCAACAGACTGCTATTAGCTAGTTAACCTTCTGCCTTCCCTATCTATGACACAGACTGCTGCTAATGCTACCAGAATGTTCCCAGTGGCTTCACACCAACAGTGAATCCCAGCCGATGATGTAGGGCAGCGTGTGGGGGAGGGGGTCAGTTGCTGTGGCTCCAACATGGTAACCGCCAATGGACTGCAATGCTTTTTCTGCAGGGGGGGCGCCAGTCCCTTACTTTGCCAGGGGCGCTTGGACCCCTAGCTACACCTCTGTTGACCCTAACCGATACCCCTAAACTAACCATAATTCCTGCAGTAAAAATCCATGTTTCTATGTATATAGGGGGTTATTCCGAGTTGATCGCTTGCTGCCGTTGTTCGCTGCGTAGCAATCAGTTGAAAAAAAAATGGCTAATCTGTGCATGCGTATGCTCCGTAATGTGCACGCGCATCGTACGGGTACAAACTAAGTCCATTGTGGTTTTGCACTAGTTCTAGCGATTATTCCAATCACAGAACAGGCCACAAGGAGATTGACAGAAAGAGGGCGTTTCTGGGTGTCAACTGACCGTTTTCAGGGAGTGCTTGGAAAAATGCAGGCACGGCAGAAGAAATGCAGACGTGGCTGGGCATTCGCTGGATGGGTGTGTGACATCAAAAGCCGTCCCTCGGTCGTTAGAATCAACACACACGAAGTGTAACTACAGTGCTGGTCTTATTTTGAAACGATTTTGCAGGCGCTCTGCTGCTCAAGTGTTCGCACTTCTCCAAAGTGAATATACACTCTCCAGTGGGCAGCGACAATGCGTTTGCATGGCTGCTAAAAACTGCTAGCGAGCAATCAACTCAGAATGACCCCCATAGTGTATTGCAAGAAAATATCTGTAAATCCAATGGTACCGTAAGTGCGGTATATACTCGCACTTCTTTGCGGGGTGAGAACATCTCCCCTAAGTGAAGTCAGCCCTATGAATAGAGTTTGTGTGATCCCTGTGCAGCAGTCACAGAAAGGGTTCATCTCTGCAGTTTGTCACTCAAATTACATTGTTGCATTTTTTCTAGCAGTGGATCTGAGAGCTGTTACCCGCAGACCAGCTACAATAATTATCCTGGGTACTCACTAGACCAGTGGTTCTCAAACTGCACCCTGGGGTGCCTCAGGACACTTGCAGGGGTGCCTTGGATTGGTGGTCCAGGACCAATTCAAAATATTTATAGTTAGTGTTATAGGCAAAACCAGTGCTGTTGGCTGGCAATCATAACATATGTGCACAAGCAGAAGCAAATCCTGTCCCCTACCAAAGGGCCAGTGCTAGGGTGTTTGGCGCCTCCCTGCAAACTATTAATTTGGGCCCTCTCTCCAATACTTAATAAAGGGACAGTGCGCTCCTTAAAAAAAGAAGGTGTGGTATCACAAGGAAGGGGCATGGCCACACAATAGCACCCCAAATCAAAATACGCCACACAGTAGCACTATCTTATTGTCATTACACCGCATGTAATAATAATAATAATAATAATAATACCCACAGTCGCAGTGCCCTTTATACACATAACCACCATATCAGTGCAGCTTACACACATAATGCCAACAGTAGCAGTGCCCCTTCTACACATGCCCACGGTGGCAATCCTTTACATGGCAAATATCAACCTGGTTTTGCCATGTAAAGGATTGCCACTTTAAAAAACAAACAATCAAACAAAAAAAAAAAAACAACAGGAAAAAACACAAAATCTCTCACTTTCTGATTCTCACACCCAATTACATTCCTCCCTATATATTTAAATGTTTCTATTACTGTATGTTCCCTCTTCCCTTCTCCAAACTATACACATCAACATCTTTTAGTATTTCCAGGTAAGTTTTGTGATGTAGGCCATGCACAATTTTAGTTGCCCTAATGTATTTACAGCCTTCTGGAGATATGGCTTCTGGAACTGAACACATTATTCTAAATGTGGCTGTACCAAGGACCTATACAGTGGCATTACAGGTTGAGTATCCCTTATCCAAAATGCTTGGGACCAGAGGAATTTTGGATATCGGATTTTTCTGTATTTTGGAATAATTGCATACCATAACGAGATATTATGGTGATGGGACCTAAATCTAAGCACAGAATGCATTTATGTTTCATATATACCTTATACACACAGCCTGAAGGTCATTTTAGCCAATATTTTTTATAACTTTGTGCATTAAACAAAGTGTGTGTACATTCACAGAATTCATTTATGTGTCATATACACCTTATACACACAGTCTGAAGTTCATTTAATACAATATTTTTAATAACTTTGAGTATTAAACAAAGTTTGTGTACACTGAGCCATCAAAAAACAAAGGTTTCACTATCTCAGTCTCACTCAAAAAAGTCCGTATTTCGGAATATTCCGTATTTCGGAATATTTGGATATGGGATACTCAACCTGTATTACTTTTTTCTGCTACTGGTTCTTTAACCTATGCAAACAAGCATCTGACTTGCCTTTCCTATTGCTTTGTTACAT